>NC_059195.1:23382786-23610286 GCF_020615455.1 Coregonus clupeaformis
AAACAAAGTCAACACCACAGCCATTGCTAGCTAGCCAACACTACCAGCTAGCAGTACTGTAGCAGCCAAATACAATATAATTTTAGTCAATGAGAATTTTGCAACATAAAGCTTCCCTTTCTGAACATTCGAGATGTGTAGTCCACTTGTGTAGCTAGCATGACTGACTTTGTGCTAGCTAGCCAACGTTTCATTATTGCTGCGTTATGAAAGGAACTAGACACGGACACGAATTATCTGTTTAGTGTGTTAACACACTATTGGTAGTTTGTTGTAACCAAGTATTGGTGCTAAACCGTGTGTTATTGGATGCTAGCATGCTAGTTAGCTATGGCGTCATAGGATACGGTGCCCTGGGCGGTTTTTCATGGAAGAATACTGTACCAAGTTAGCTAGCTGAATAAAGTAAGTTAGAGTCTATTCCTAGAAACATTGATCCGCTGTAGTTTACAACAATTATAATTTCTAAAGTGGAAGTTGGGAGAGTTATATTCGGGTGTTTCAGTGAAACAATGATAGTTTCTGAGGTGGAAGTTGGGAGAGTTATATTTGGGAGTTGTGGTGAGGGAGGCCCGCTCTCTCCTTTCCCAGATGTTTAGTTCATTTCATTCCGATCTCCTCTGCATTATTGTAGCCATTTGCTGCAGCCTGTCAACTATGCCTCTGCCTATCCCTGTTCTCTCCTCTCCGCACAGGCTACACAAACGCCTCACACCGCGTGGCTGCTGCCTCTCTAACCTGGTGGTCCCTGCACGCACCACCCACCTGGAGTTCCAGGTCTCAGGCAGCCTCTGGAACTGCCGTTCTGCTGCCAACAAGGCAGACTTCATCCCAGCCTATGCTACCCTCCAGTCCCTCGACTTCTTGGCGCTGACGAAAACATGGATTACCACTGAAAACACTGCTACTCCTACTGCTCTCTCCTCGTCTGACCATGTGTTCTCGCATACCCGAGAGCATCTGGTCAGCGGGGTGGTGGCACAGGAATCCTCATCTCTCCCAAGTGGACATTCTCAATTTTTCCCCTAACCCATCTGTCTATCTCCTCATTTGAATTCCATGCTGTCACAGTCACTAGCCCATTTAAGCTTAATATCCTTGTCATCTATCGCTCTCCAGGTTCCCTTGGAGAGTTCATCAATGAGCTTGATGCCTTGATAAGTTCCTTTCCTGAGGATGGCTCACCCCTCACAGTTCTGCGGGATTTCAACCTCCCTACGTCTACATTTCTCTCTGCCTCCTTCTTTCCACTCCTCTCCTCTTTTGACCTCACCCTCTCACCGTCCCCCCCTACTCACAAGGCAGGCAATACGCTTGACCTCATCTTTACTAGATGCTGTTCTTCTACTAATCTCACTGCAACTCCCCTCCATGTCTCCGACCACTACTTTGTATCCTTTTCTCTCTCGCTCTCCTCCAACACTACTCACTCTGCCCCTTCACAGATGGTAATGCACCGCCTCAACCTTCGCTCTCTCTCTCCCGCTACTCTCTCCTCTTCCATCCTATCATCTCTTCCCTCTGCTCAAACCTTCTCCCTCCAATCTCCTGATTCTGCCTCTTCAACCCTCCTCTCCTCCCTTTCTGCATCCTTTGACTCTCTATGTCCCCTATCCTCCCGGCCGGCTCGGTCCTCCCCTCCAGCTCCGTGGCTTGATGACTCATTGCGAGCTCACAGAACAGAGCTCCGGGCAGCTGAGCGGAAATGGAAGAAAACTAGACTCCCTGCGGACCTGGCATCTTTTCACTCCCTCCTCTCTACATTTTCTTCATCTGTTTCTGCTGCTAAGGCCACTTTCTACCACTCTAAATTCCAAGCATCTGCCTCTAACCCTAGGAAGCTCTTTGCCACATTCTCCTCCCTGCTGAATCGTCGTCCCCCCTCTGTGGATGACTTCGTCAACCACTTTGAAAAGAAGGTTGACGACATCCGATCCTCGTTTGTTAAGACAAATGACACTGCTGGTCCTGCTCACACTGCCCTACCCTATGCTTTGACTTCTTTCTCCCCTCTTTCTCCAGATAAAATCTTGCGACTTGTGACTGCAGGCCGCCCAACAACCTGCCCGCTTGACCCTATCCCCTCCTCTCTTCTCCAGACCATCTCCGGTGACCTTCTCCCCTACCTCACCTCGCTGATCAACTCATCCTTGACCGCTGGCTATGTCCCTTCCGTCTTCAAGAGAGCGAGAGTTGCACCCCTTCTCAAAAAACCAACACTCGATCCCTCTGATGTCAACAACTACAGACCAGTATCCCTTCTTTCTTTTCTTTCCAAAACTATTGAGCGTGCCGTCTTTAGCAAACTCTCTTGCTATCTCTCTCAGAATGACCTTCTTGATCCAAACCAGTCAGGTTTCAAGACTGGTCATTCAACTGAGACTGCTCTTCTCTGTGTCATGGAGGCTCTCTGCACTGCTAAAGCTAACTCTCTCTCCTCTGCTCTTGTCCTTCTAGACCTGTCTGCTGCCTTTGATACTGTGAACCATCAGATCCTCCTCTCCACCCTCTCCGAGCTGGGCATCTCCGGCGCGGCTCACTCTTGGATTGCGTCCTACCTGACCGGTCGCTCCTACCAAGTGGCGTGGTGAGAAGCTGTCTCCACACCACGTGCTCTCACCACTGGTGTCCCCCAGGGCTCAGTTCTAGGCCCTCTCCTATTCTCGCTATACACCAAGTCACTTGGCTCTGTCATATCCTCACATGGCCTCTCCTATCATTGCTACGCTGACGATACACAACTAATCTTCTCCTTTCCCCCTTCTGATAACCAGGTGGCGAATCGCATCTCTGCATGTCTGGCAGACATATCAGTATGGATGACGGATCACCACCTCAAGCTGAACCTTTGCAAGACGGAGCTGCTCTTCCTCCCGGGGAAGGACTGCCCGTTCCATGATCTCGCCATCACGGTTGACAACTCCGTTGTGTCCTCCTCCCAGAGTGCGAAGAGCCTTGGCGTGACCCTGGACAACACCCTGTCATTCTCCGCTAACATCAAGGCGGTGACCCGATCCTGTAGGTTCATGCTCTACAACATTCGGAGAGTACGACCCTGCCTTACACAGGAAGCGGCACAGGTCCTAATCCAGGCACTTGTCATCTCCCGTCTGGATTACTGCAACTCGCTGTTGGCTGGGCTCACTGCCTGTGCCATTAAACCCCTACAACTCATCCAGAATGCCGCAGCCCGTCTGGTGTTCAACCTTCCCAAGTTCTCTCACGTCACCCCGCTCCTCCGCACACTCCACTGGCTTCCAGTTGAAGCTCGCATCTGTTACAAGACCATGGTGCTTGCCTATGGAGCTGTGAGGGGAACGGCACCTCCGTACCTTCAGGCTCTGATCAGTCCCTACACCCAAAGCGAGGGCATTGCGTTCATCCACCTCTGGCCTGCTGGCTCCCTTCCTCTGCGGAAGCATAGTTCCCGCTCAGCCCAGTCAAAACTGTTCGCTGCTCTGGTACCCCAATGGTGGAACAAGCTCCCTCACGACGCCAGGACAGCGGAGTCACTCACCACCTTCCGGAGACATTTGAAACCCCACCTCTTTAAGGAATACCTGGGATAGGATAAAGTAATCCTTCTACCCCCAAAAAAAAAAAAACATTGTAAAGTGGTTATGCCACTGGCTATAAGGTGATTGCACCAATTTGTAAGTCGCTCTGGATAAGAGCGTCTGCTAAATGACGTAAATGTAAATGTAAATGTATTTGGGGAGTTTCTCCCATTCTTCTCTGCAGATCCTCTCAAGCTCTGTCAGGTTGGATGGGGAGCTTTGCTGGCTGGGCCACTCAAGGATATTCAGAGACTTGTCCCGAAACCACTCCTGTGTTGTCTTGGATGTGTGCTTCGGGTCGTTGTCCTGTTGGAAGGTGAACCTTCACCCCAGTCTGAGGTCCTGAGCGCTCTGGAGCAGGTTTTCATCAAGGATCTCTCTGTACTTTGCTCCGTTCATCTTTCCCTCAATCCTTTTTTTCATTTTTACATAATGTTTTTATTCACAATGAATGAAAGATAACATTTAAATACATTGTACAGTTTTTCCCCTTTTTGTCCTCCTTTGACCTCCCCCCCAGAATCCTGACTAGTCTCCCAGTCCCTGCCGCTGAAAAACAACCCCACAGCATGATGCTGCCACCACCATGCTTCACCGTAGGGATGGCGCCAGGTTTCCTCCAGATGTGATGCTTGGCATTCAGGCCAAAGAGTTCAATCTTGGTTTCATCAGACCAGAGAATCTTGTTTCTCATGGTCTGAGAGTCTTTAGGTGCCTTTTGGCAAACTCCAAGCGGGCTGTCATGTGCCTTTTACTGAGGAGGGGCTTCCGTCTGGCCACTCTACCATAAAGGCCTGATTGGTGGAGCGCTGCAGAGATGGTTGTCCTACTGGAAGGTTCTCCCATCTCCACAGAGGAACTCTAGAGCTCTGTCAGAGTGACCATCGGGTTCTTGGTCACCTCCCTGACCAAAGCCCTTCTCCCCCGATTGCTCAGTTTGGCCGGGCGGCCAGCTCTAGGAAGAGTCTTGGTGGTTCCAAACATCTTCCATTTAAGAATGATGGAGGCCACTGTGTTCTTGGGAACCTTCAATGCTGCAGAAATCTTTTGGTACCCTTCCCCAGATCTGTGCCCCGACACAATCCTGTCTCGGAGCTCTACGGACAATTCCTTTGACCTCATGGCTTGTTTTTGCTCTGACATTTACTATCAACGGTGGGACCTTATATAGACAGGTGTGTGCCTTCCCAAATCATGTCCAATCAAGTGAATTTACCACAGGTGGACTCCAATCAAGTTGTAGAAACATCTCGAGGATGATCAATTGAAACAGGATGCACCTGAGCTCAATTTCGAGACTCATAGTAATAAGGTATTTGCTAACATTTCTAAAAATCTGTTTTTCCTCTATCATTATGGGGTATTGTGTGTAGATTGCTGAGGAATTGTGTTTATTTAATCAATTTTAGAATAAGGCTGTAACGTAACAAAATGTGGAAAAAGTCAAGGGGTCTGAATACTTTCCAAAGGCACTGTACATCAAACACATGGTTTCCATGTGTTTGATGCCATTCCATTTACTCCGTTCCAGACATTATTGTGAGCCGTCGTCCCCTCAGCAGCCTCTACTGATTTAAAAGCTCCAGTGTAGAAAAACCATTGTATAGTATTGAAAGGCCTTAAAGGAAAAATCCACTCCAAAACTTTATTGTGGTATCTTTTTCATTAGTCCACTGTTATACAGTCCCAAAATGTTTTGGATGTCAGCAGTCAAGTTTGTAAAATATAAGATTTTCAAGAAGCAAGGTGTCACTTGCTTCATCATGATGATTTGTTTTGCATCATATGATGCATTTTACATCGTCATGATGATGTGGCATGTGACACTTTGCTTCTTGAATGTCCAATATCTTAAAAACTCTGCTGAAATGCAAAACATTTTGAGACTGTATTAACAGTGGACTAATGAAAAAAATACAAATCCACAAGGTCTCTCTCTCAAAGGCTCTTTTTGGCAGAGAGAATAGGGGACATGGCAGAGTGAAGGTTTTCAACTGTTTCGCCTGTAACCGAGTGGACCCACAGACAGCTCCATATTTTAAAATCAATGCATTGGGCAACAAGGCTGCAAACATGTTTTCTCAACAGCCAAACAGCCCTTTGGCCCCACAGCAGCCTGGCACGGCAGATGAAAGGCCAAGAGAGAGAGAGGGAGCAAAAGAAAGAGAGAAACTAAAAAAACCTTAGTGGCGTTTTTCCTCTCTCTCTCTCTCTCTCTCTCTCGCTCTCTCGCTCTCTCGCTCTCGCTCTCTTGCTCTCTCTCTCTCGCCATTTCTCTCTTTCACTTTTGCTCACTTTTGCTCGCCCTCCCTCTCTCTCTCTCTCTCTCTCGCTCGCTCTCTCAATAACCTCTCTCTCTCTCTCTCTTCTCCTCCTTTCTAGACAGTCCACCCATCCCTCCCTCCGTCTATCCAGCCGTGCATCTATCTCTCTGTGGTGTTAGGGCAGGTATTATCTCAAGTCAGGGTTTATTTCCCACGCCAGGTGTTCAAGGGTTAACAGCGCGTGGGTGTAGTTTCGATCTGTCAGGTAGGACAGGTTTCTGTTAACGCGACTGCATAGCTCCAAGTGTGTGTATGTGTGAGTGTGTGTGTGTATGTGTGTGTACCTCTGAGCCGTACTGGGACACACAAAGAACTGAGTAATCCAGGAGCATTCCTGACATTGTGGCTCAGCCAGGTAGCAGTTTTGGACAGAGCAAATAGCCCTCACATCCCTTAAGAAAAACCCCCACATGATTTCACATGTGACATTTCCACATGTTTTGCACATGTGAAATCATGTGTTTTTGGAACACTTCAAATGTGATGATATTTCACATAAAGTTTCACGTGGATTTTCACGTGATTGCATAACCTTTCACATGTGGATTCACATTTTTACATGAGATTTCACAGGTGATGCCCTGCAGACAAAAATTAGTTGTTATGATACACACACAGTGCTTTTAACATACACTGAGTATACCAAATATTAAGAACACCTGCTCTTTCCATGACATAGACTGACCAGGTGAATCCAGGTGAAAGCTACAGGATGATCCCTTATTGATGTTACTTGTTAAATCCACTTCAATTAGTGTAGATGAAGGGGAAGAGACAGGCTAAAGAATTATCTTTAAGACTTGAGACAATTGAGACATGGATTGTGTGCCATTCAGAGGGTGAATGGGCAAGACAAAAGATTTAAGTGCATTTGAACGGGTTTATGGTGGTACGTTCCAGGCGCACCGGTTTGTGTCAAGAACTGCAACGCTCAATAGTTTCCTGTGTGTATTAAGAATGGTACACCACCCAAAGGACATCCAGCCAACTTGACACAACCGTGAGAAGCATTGGAGTCGACATGGGCCAGCAGTCCTGTGGAACACTATCGACACCTTGTAGAGTCCACGGCCTGATTAATTGAGGCTGTTCTGAGGACAAAAAGGCGAGTAACTCAATATTAGGAAGGTGTTCCTAATGTTTGTTTTAATCTGTGTATAGTGTTTTCAACTTGCATACATTGTGTATGTTTATACAGTAATTATTATTTAGCATGTTCTTAACTGGGATTTGAACTGACAACTTCTTGATTCACTGCATTCCAATCATCCTGCTACGCCACCATGTCTGTGTCGATAACTGATTTCACTTTGGATTTCAAAGTACGTCTCAGCTTTCTTAAAAATACACTCAAGAATAATGAGTATATTTCTCATAGTGATTCAGATGTAACATTAAAGCAGAATAATATGCCCCACCAACATTAGACAACTATACAGAAAACCCTCAAATTGCTAAAAGAAGTAAACGTAATCAATGATGAGCGAATAGTCAGAATAACTGATAACTGAAATAGAAGTGCAGATGGCACTCTTTCGCTAAGTGCAGAGATTATAGGTATTGAATGTGTATGATAATGCTACAGACTTTGTGATGCAGCGAACAGGTCAGTGTACCTTAACTCCAGAAATCATGAGTTCAAATCCCAGGTGGGTTCATGCTTCAGCTGCAACAACACATGAAATTTCATGTGAAGTGTTCCAAAAACATGTTGTCACATTTGAGGTGTTCCAAAAACAAGTTTTAATGTGTGAAATGCTCCAAAAACATGTTTTCACATGTGAAATGTCAACATGAAACTACACTGTTAGGCATTGCTTTTAATTTAGTGGAATTTAGTCATTTAGAAGTTGAATTTGGTTTACTTTCTGAATTGACTGGAACTTAAATGGAATTGACCTCAACATTGGTTGGCACACTTTGGATGCAACCTCTTGGATGCCAGCAACATGAATTTCCTGCTTTGCCACTACATCTGTGGCCATGATAGAAATTGACCACAGATTTATTGGCAAGAATACATTTCTGCACTTTGCTAAAAGTTGCCTGGAATCAAGTCAATAATTGTGTGATTATCTGACAACACCAACGAAAAAGTAGCAGTGCTCCCTGACACTTGACATTAAGGCCTAGATTCAACCAGATCAACCATAAACGCAATAGCCGACACGTAATTGCGTTACGGTACAGTGTTGTTCCCTGGTGTACAATAAGGTCAAAGGTACTCATAAAATACAGTGAGGGAAAAAAGTATTTGATCCCCTGCTGATTTTGTACGTTTGCCCACTGACAAAGACATGATCAGTCTATAATTTTAATGGTAGGTTTATTTGAACAGTGAGAGACAGAATAACAACAACAAAATCCAGAAAAACGCATGTCAAAAATGTTATAAATTGATTTGCATTTTAATGAGGGAAATAAGTATTTGACCCCCTCTCAATCAGAAAGATTTCTGGCTCCCAGGTGTCTTTTATACAGGTAACGAGCTGAGATTCTCTTAAAGGGAGTGCTCCTAATCTCAGTTTGTTACCTGTATAAAAGACACGTGTCCACAGAAGCAATCAGTCAATCAGATTCCAAACTCTCCACCATGGCCAAGACCAAAGAGCTCTCCAAGGATGTCAGGGACAAGATTGTAGACCTACACAAGGCTGGAATGGGCTACAAGACCATCGCCAAGCAGCTTGGTGAGAAGGTGACAACAGTTGGTGCGATTATTCGCAAATGGAAGAAACACAAAATAACTGTCAATCTCCCTCTGCCTGGGGCTCCATGCAAAATCTCACCTCGTGGAGTTGCAATGATCATGAGAACGGTGAGGAATCAGCCCAGAACTACATGGGAGGATCTTGTCAATGATCTCAAGGCAGCTGGGACCATAGTCACCAAGAAAACAATTGGTAACACACTACGCCGTGAAGGACTGAACTCCTGCAGCGCCAGCAAGGTCCCCCTGCTCAAGAAAGCACATATACAGGGCCGTCTGAAGTTTTCCAATGAACATCTGAATGATTCAGAGGAGAACTGGGTGAAAGTGTTGTGGTCAGATGAAACCAAAATCAAGCTCTTTGGCATCAACTCACTCTTTGGAGGAGGAGGAATGCTGCCTATGACCCCAAGAACACCATCCCCACCGTCAAACATGGAGGTGGAAACATTATGCTTTGGGGGTGTTTTTCTGCTAAGGGGACAGGACAACTTCAACGCATCAAAGGGACGATGGACGGGGCCATGTACCGTCAAATCTTGGGTGAGAACCTCCTTCCCTCAGCCAGGGCATTGAAAATGGGTCGTGGATGAGTATTCCAGCATGACAATGACCCAAAACACACGGCCAAGGCAACAAAGGAGTGGCTCAAGAAGAAGCACATTAAGGTCCTGGAGTGGCCTAGGAGGGAGCTGAAGGTTTGTGTTGCCAAACATCAGGCTCGAAACCTTAATGACTTGGAGTGGGACAAAATCCCTCCTGAGATGTGTGCAAACCTGGTGGCCATCTACAAGAAACGTCTGACCCTCTCTAAGTCATGTTTTGCAGAGGTGTCAAATACTTATTTCCCTCATTAAAATGCAAATCAATTTATAACATTTTTGACATGCGTTTTTCTGGATTTTGTTGTTGTTATTCTGTCTCTCACTGTTCAAATAAACCTACCATTAAAATTATAGACTGATCATGTCTTTGTCAGTGGTCAAACGTACAAAATCAGCAGGGGATCAAATACTTATTTCCCTCACTGTACATTCAGAGGTACACAGGAACTCACATGGTACTGGTCGGGACCTTTTAGGGTACATGTGCGGATAATCTAGTATAATGGTACATTTTTCTACCCAATATATACTATTTAGTGCTGTGTTTGTAACCATGTGGGAGGTGGGAATTTACCAGTTGTGAAGTCGTAAATACCAGTTGAATGCATTCATATGTTTTGAACTCATTGAGAAATGCTGATTGACTAATGGCCAACAAGCTGCGTAAACCATAAACTAAAAATACAGCTATCTGTCAGTAGCTGAGTGTAGATGCGGTGAGGAAATCAAGCGCAGGAAACACGGGCGTTCGTCAACAGACTTTAGTTAACAAAATGCAGCACCAAACAGGCAAACAGCCAACCCAACCGGGAGGCAAAATACAAATTACGCACAACACACACAGTGCGTAAAATGAAGATAGCGCACACAGTGCGGACTCTCGGAAAACAACAAACACGAGAGTAATACAAAAAGAGCAACAGCTTGACAATAAACAATACCACATAACACCTGCCCCCACACACGAAAACTAAATAGGCAACCAAATCAAACACTATCAAGGGACAGGTGTACAAACAGACAAAACCAAACAAACATGAAACATCGAACGGTGGCAGCTAGTACTCCGGGGACGACGACCGCCGAAGCCTGCCCGAACAAGGAGGAGGAGCAGCCTCGGCCGAAACCGTGACACTATCATGCTTGTAAACAAATCATAGTGTTCAAAAACCATATTAATATATTGATTTTTATTAATCATGTTTTGTTGTTGCATTTAACTGCCAAAAATGCTGTTATAAAGGTAATTTCCTTAGTAGGTGAATACAGAGGTCAGCATGTGGGAGACGTGGGAGCTCAAGATGATAGACGAGTGTCCCACTACCAGTTGGAGAGCCATTTAAGTGGATTCTTCCCGGTCGTATGCAGTAAATTCCCACTTCCTACTTGGTTACGAATGCAACATTATGCTGCGTTCATGTGATAGTAGGAACTAGGAAACTCAGAAATGTCCGAATTTCTAACTGGTAGTTAATCATGTGCCACGTTCAACGAATGAGCAAGTCGGAAGTTTCAGAGTTCCGACTAGCATGTGAACGCAGCTACAGTATACTGCACTTTGAAATGTAGGTGGGGACAATGTGCTGATGGGGGCTCATTAGCACATTTGGCTGCACGGTCTAAAATATGTTGTATTTGTGCCAACCGTCAGTCGGAATGTTGTACCAGTTTAATTGGTTTTATTGTTGTGTTGATCAAGGTTGAAGTGATTCAGTGTAGCCAAAGCAGCGCTATGCTGCTGTTCAAGCATGTAGAGTTGATCCATAGTTCAGGGAATGGGAAATGGTGGTGAGTAGTGTGGATGAAATTGAGGAAATTGAGAAAAAGTTGGTGAAGCAACAGCTGTGCTGGAATGTGAACAATATGGGTGTCAGTTCTGATGGTATGGAGCGGGAGGATGAGGGTCAAGGACCGGAATGGTCGGTAGTGGAAAGACATAGGAAGAAGAGAGATCATGATACAGAAAGCAGTGGAGCGTGTAGTAAAGAAAGCATAAATAGGGCCAAGGTAGGAAGCAAGAGTAGTGATGTGTTGGAGTGGAAAGTGGTGGTAGTGTTTGATGAGACCACAGGGCCTCACTTTTACACCCTATCTGACTAACTAATGCCATAGAGAAAGAAGTAGGTGAAGTGAAATTAGATCGGTTCATTGGAAATGGTAGATTGTTAATATTGTGTGGTAGCCAGGCTCAGCAAGAGAAGATTTTGAAAATAGAAACGCTTAATGGGAAGAAGATTAAAAGCCATGTCCCTGATGCTTATGCTAGATTGAGGGGAGTCATCACTGGGGTCCCAATATCTATGTCCACAGATTATATTAAAGAAAATGAGAAGGGAGGCAGAGTGATTGAGGCCAAAATGTTGATCAGTAGGAAAGAGGGTCAAATAAGTGAAAGCTTATCAGTGGAGCTTACATGGATGTACCTGTAGTAAGTGGACCTACTGTCGGGGCTGGTGCTTCTGATGGTCCTGGCATGGTTTTGAGGCCTGTTCCGAAATCTTGTGCTCATGAATGTGCCAAAGGACACTTTGATAATGAATAAAGTTGACTTCATAGCTTTTATTGGGAAGGTTATCAATATGACTCGGGTTGTGGAAAGCAGAAATGCCAGGTTGAAGGTTATTGTGGAGACAGCAAAAGAGATATTGGGGGTAATAGATGTTACTGTTGAAATGGTTGTTGACATGTTGAACAATCCTAAGGGTGGAGTGTTTCAGCATGATATAGATAAAGTTTAATGGGGTTGGGGAGGGGGAAAGGTGTGGTAGAAGTTCGGGATTTACTTGGTTTATTTCCATGGTAGTACAGAATTGGGCAGATCATGATTGATCGTACATTCCAGCACAGTAGGTGGCAGCATGCACTTAAACGATTGTTTGCGGACCGTCATGATATCATAGAAGAAGAAGAAGAAGAAGAAGAAGAAGAAGAAGAAGAAGAAGAAGAAGAAGCTGATCAAGGTTGAGCACCTCTTTTGACACTATCAGTTCTGCAATCGTTGCACTGTGAAGAGGTTGCTGTGCGCTTTCCGGTAGCTTAATGGCAGCTGTTTCACGAGAAGTTAATGTTTAATTTACAATAACTTACTGTCAACTACTTGCAAGTGGGTTATTATAAAATTCACAGTAACTTAACGTAGCTAATCCATCACACACATTGACCTGATGGTCTGGTAGGAAAGTGAGTATTACACTGACATGGTGACTAGCTAAAAATCATATGTCTGTTCTGTAGTACATGCACTTATGCCAGCCTTTAACAAGGCTGCAGAACTGACAGCTTTTTGTTTATGATTAGAATACAACAGAGCACATTATCTGGGATGACACTCCCTCTCATGGGAGACCAAAAAGATTGCTAGTGGCAAAAAGTGTCCTGTAGGTTACTGGCAACGGTATTCCAGTAAATTGTGAATGTGCAAAGCTCCACAGCGGATATTGGAGTATCTGTCCATAGGACCACTTTAAGCCGTACACGCCACAGAGCTGGGCTTTACGGAAGAGTGGCCAGAAAAAAGCCATTGTTTAAAGAAAAAAATAAGCAAACACATTTGGTGTTCGCCAAAAGGCATGTGGGAGACTCCCCAAACATATGGAAGAAGGTACTCTGGTCAGATGAGACTAAAATTGAGCTTTTTGGCCATCAAGGAAAACGCTATGTCTGGCGCAAACCAAACACCTCTCATCACCCCGAGAACACCATCCCCACAGTGAAGCATGATGGTGGCAGCATCATGCTGTGGGGATGTTTTTCATCGGCAGGGACTGGGAAACTGGTCAGAATTGAAGGAATGATGGATGGCGCAAAAATACAGAGAAATACTTGAGGGAAACCTGTTTCAGTCTTCCAGAGATTTGATACTGGGACGGAGGTTCACCTTCCAGCAGGACAATGACCCTAAGCATACTGCTAAAGCAAAAATATTAAAGATTGCTGTACACCAGCGGAACCCATCCAACTTGAAGGAGCTGGAGCAGTTTTGCCTTGAAGAATGGGCAAAAATCCCAGTGGCTAGATGTGCCAAGCGTATAGAGACATACCCCAAGAGACTTGCAGCTGTAATTGCTAAAGAAAAGATGGCTCTACAAAGTATAGACTTTTGGGGGGGGAATAGTTATGCACGCTCAAGTTTTCTGTTTTTTTGTCTTATTTCTTTTTTGTTTCACCCAAAAAAGTATTTTGTATCTTCAAAGTGGCATGTTGTGTAAATCAAATGATACAAACCCCCAAAAAATCCATTTTAATTCCAGGTTGTAAGGCAACAAAATAGGAAAAATGCCAAGGGGGTGAATACTTTCGCAAGCCACTGTAAGTAAGAACCTGGTGGCACTGCAGAAACATTGATGCACCCAGGTGGTAAGGGTAGGTAACACCACATCTGCCACACTGATCCTCAACACGGGGGCCCCTCAGGGGTGCGTGCTCAGTCCCCTCCTGTACTCTCTGTTCACCCATGACTGCATGGCCAGGCACGACTCCAACACCATCATTAAGTTTGCCGACGACACAACAGTGGTAGGCCTGATCACCGACAACGATGAGACAGCCTATAGGGAGGAGGTCAGAGATCTGGCCGTGTGGTGCCAGGACAACAACCTCTCCCTCAACGTGACCAAGACAAAGGAGATGATTGTGGACGACAGGAAAAAAAATAGGACTGAGCACGCCCCCATTCTCATCGACGGGGCTGTAGTGGAACAGGTTGAGAGCTTCAAGTTCCTTGGTGTCCACATCACCAACGAACTATCATGGTCCAAACACACCAAGACAGTCGTGAAGAGGGCACGACAAAGCCTATTCCCCCTCAGGAGACTAAAAAGATTTGGCATGGGTCCTCAGATCCTCAAAAAATTCTACAGCTGCACCATCGAGAGCATTCTGACTGGTTGCATCACCGCCTGGTATGGCAACTGCTTGGCCTCCGACCGCAAGGCACTACAGAGGGTAGTGCGTACGGCCCAGTACATCACTGGGGCAAAGCTTCCTGCCATCCAGGACCTCTATACCAGGCGGTGTCAGAGGAAGGCCCTCAAAATTGTCAAAGACTCCAGCCACCCTAGCCATAGACTGTTCTCTCTGCTACCGCACGGCAAGCGGTACCGGAGTGCCAAGTCTAGGTCCAAAAGACTTCTCAACAGCTTCTACCCCCAAGCCATAAGACTCCTGAACAGCTAATCATGGCTACCCGGACTATTTGCACTGCCCCCCACCCCATCCTTTTTACGCTGCTGCTACTCTGTTAAGTATTTATGCATAGTCACTTTAACTCTACCCACATGTACATATTACCTCAACTACCTCAACTAGCCGGTGCCCCCGCACATTGACTCTGCAACGGTACCCCCCCTGTATATATAGCCTCCCTACTGTCACTTTATTTTATTCTGCTCCTTTTTTTCTCAACACTTTTTTTGTTGTTGTTTTATTCTTACTTTTTTGTTTAAAATAAATGCACTGTTGGTTAAGGGCTGTAAGTAAGCATTTCACTGTAATGTCTGCACCTGTTGTATTCGGCGCATGTGACCAATAAAATTTGATTTGATTTGATTTGATGCACTCTCTATGAAGAGGTTGCAAGTTCTTACAGTAATTTAAATCAGAATACAGCAACAGACTGTCAAGTTTTTGTATATATTTGCTTTATTTTTACTGCAACTTTAGGCTAAATGCAGAAGTGTATTCTTGGCAATAAATATATAGCCATCTCCGTTATGTCCACAGACCTGGTGGCACAGCAGGAACTTCAGGTAGCTAGCAACCAAAAGGTGATGAGTTCAAATCCTAAGGCAGGGTGATTCCCAGGTAAACAAGTTACAGCATCATAGTGTCCTTTCACATTAACACAGTAATTTAGTTGTAAAAATACAGTATCATATTCATGGAATCACATGTTGAAATTTTGCCTCCCCAAGTTGTCGCATTTATTTCACGAGATTGTGTTTTAACGTGCTCACATGTTGTCACGTGTAGTTTCATGTTATCACATGTTGAGATTTTGCCTCCCCATGTTGACACATTTATTTCACGTTAATTTCAGATGAGATCATGTTCTCACATGTGCGAACATGTTGTCACATGTGTAGTTTCATGTTATCACATTAACTTCACATTAAATCACATGCGATCATATGAGATCACACGAGATCATGTGTTCACATGTGAAATTCATGTATTTTTTTCCGTAAGGGCTCCATCAGCCAATCTACTTTCTGCCAAACTTTCACAATGCAATTCTACACCGGACGCACACACCTTGTTTAATCCCTTGCATGGAGGGTGGCTGTGCGGGCAAATGCTATTTAAACAAAGCGGGGTCTTGATGTCGGTCCACCAGGGGCCAGGGCAGAGTGTGTGTGTGTGTGTGCGTTTCTCTATCTCTATGTGTGTTTGCCTTGTGGAGTCTCTCTGGGCCTGGGAACAATAGTCCTTTAGAATGTGAGGTTACTGGTGCGCTGACCCCTGCCAAATAGTAGCCATGTTCTGGCATTCCAAGCCTAATTGGCACTTTGAGGCTGTGGTGGAGCTCAAAGGACAAACAGGAAATGTCCCCGGGGTAATTGGTTATATATTAGCCACAGCCATTCTCCCCCATTTCAATGATGGAACATTTCTCAGTGACACTTAGGTGGATGGGGCTGGGATTCCACAGGCTTGGGGGAGAGGGAGAGGAGGAGAGAGGGAGAGAGTGGGAGAGAGAGGAAGACAGGATGAGAGAGAATGAGAGACCCTGCTGAAAAAAAACAGCATAGTCCAGCATAGGCTGGTGACCAGCCTTAATTGTGTTTTTGCTGGTGACCAGCCTTCGTTGTGTTTTCTCTGGTGACCAGCCGCTGTTGTGTTTTAGCTGGTGGCCAGCCTTTATTATGTTTTTGCTGGTTATCAGCCTTCGGTGTGTTTCTGACACTGGTCACCAGCGTACCAGCATATGCTGGTCACCTGTTAAACCAGCATTAACTCACAAAATGCTGGCTTGCAAAGTGATGTCTACTTCCTATTGGAGTGGGGATAGCCAACAATTGTAACTTTTACTCACCCACAATCTGGATTCAGAATAACTACCAGGATTAGTAAAATGAATAAATGAGACTACCTAAACCATCTAACTGGAACAACCATTTCAGAAACGGGTGCAATAAGTCCAACTAACAGATTGAATTAATTTTGTTGTTGTTGTGTAGTATAAAATAGCAGTGCTCAGGGATATTTAATGTAAAGTGTGCATAAATGCTTTGGGGATTTGAAATTGCAAGCTTTTGGGCAGAAGTGCATTAATGTTTCAGCAGTGCCACCAGGTACATCTTTATTAACAAGAACATATATCCACACCAGTGGAGGCTCCTAAGAGGAGGAAGGGGAGGACCATCCTCCTCAGTGAATTTCAGAAAAAGAAAAATAGTTATATTTAAAAAGTTATTATTTTAGATAAAACTATACTAAATATATTCACGTTACCAAATAATTGATTAAAACACACTGTTTTGCAATGAAGGTCTACAGTAGCTTCAGCAGCACTCTATAGGGTATCACCATGGTGTAGCCGGAGGACAGATAGCTTCTGTCCTCCTCTGGGTACATTGACTTCAATACAAAACCTAGGAGGCTAATGGTTCTCATTCCCTTCCATAGACTTACACAGTAATTATGACAACTTCCGGAGTATATCCTCCAACCAATCAGAGCCCTTGCAGCACGAACTGACATGTTGTCCACCCAAGGATCAGAAATTAATCTAGTATTGAAAGCATAAGCTACAGCTAGCTAGCACTACAGTGCATGAAATGTGGTGAGTAGTTGACTCAAAGAGAGAGAAAGACAATAGTTTAACAGTTCTGAACAAATTAATTTCTTCCAAAATTAAGGAGAAGCAAGAGAGAGAGAGAGTACATATTCTTTTCACTTTCACTTACTTAGCTAGCATCGAATGCAGCGAGCTGGTTTGGTCTACTCAAACACCCAGCTCAAAGAGAGAGGGATAATATGTTAGCTAGCTGTGTATGGCTATCCAACACTGGAACTCTTCCAAGTCAAGGTAAGCTTTTGGTTTTATAAATGTATTGCCCACCGGTGTAACTGCTAAACTGCTTACTGCTAACTGTATACACTGTACTGCATGATTGTAGCGGGTTTATTAACGCGATAGTTCTAGTAGCTATGCCGACTATGACGTGACAACGATGTAGGTGTTGTGATGTGATTTGAAGGAGTCAGGCGCAGGAGGGTAAATCACAGAATAACAGGTTTATTCCGTTGACACAGCGGTATGCAGCAATGCGTCAAACACTCCAGTGCGGAACTATACAGCGCACTGGAAACAACAAGGCACACGGGTGAATATCCCGGCGATACAAAATACAAGAGCTCCACCGAGCTAAACTAACTTCCACAATAAACAATCACACACAAAGACAAGGGGGCAGAGGGAACACTTATACAGGTACTGATGAGGGGAATTGAAACCAGGTGTGTAATAAACAAGACAAAACAAATGGAATGATGAGATGAGGAGCGGCAGTGGCTAGAAGACCGGTGACGACGAACGCCGAAGCCTGCCCGAACAAGGAGAGGACGCAGCTTCAGAGGAAGTTGTGACAGTAGGCTGTGTTTACCAGTTAGCGGTCATGATATGAAGGGTTGGCTTTGAAATGTTTTTTCGCCTGGTCACAGACAGCTGATGTGTTGTGCACTGAAGTCCACTAGCGAAGGGAAAAGGTGAGCGGAGGAGAGCGAGTAGATAGATGCTAGAAGGAATTATATATACAACAAGCTGTTTGTATGTGGCTGCTATGAAAGTGAACTGTGTTTGCGTGTGATCAAGGGTGTTTTCATTGCGCCGATTCTGTTGAAAAACATTTCTTAAACTGAAGCAAATGGAACGAAACAGGGATAAACATACCTGACTTTGTCCAATAGAAACTCTAGTTTGCAACTGTTGGACTAATGATTGCACCCTACATCAGCTAGATGCAGGCAAGAGTGTGCAAGGTGGTATTCAATGTATTACTGTCTGTCACCTTGATTACTCTAAATTCTCTAGACCTGTGCACCTACATTGTAAACTTTCATTCATAGGCTAGGTTGTACCAACCTCATGATGGGTACAGGGAAAATTGTAGTATCATTTAGTAGCCTAAACCTATTGATGTTACACACTCTCAAAATTAGGGTACTGTTAAGGTACTGGGTTATTACAAGAAAGATTATAACAATAGGTGACAACTATTAAGCATTCTTTGTGGTCAGCACACTTGGGAACCAACCTCACCTGGCCTCAAACTCCAGGTTGGCAGCAAACTGACCTTCCTGCCACACCATCAGGTCAGTGAGTATGACAGAGATCAGCCACAGTAGGTTACTGTGAATTTTACAATAACAAAGTGTACTGCATGATTGTAGCCGGTAACTTACTGTCAAATTACAGGTAAGTTTGAACAGTGTGTGCCATAAGCACATCTGAAGTATACTATAAGTATAACTGTATAACCTGTCATTGGTTCTACCTGGAACCAGAGGGTTCTTCATGAGAGGGATCTAAATGGAACTCAAAAGGGTTCCCCTACCTACAAGGACACATTTAACAACACTATCAACAAGGCAGGTCCTACAGGCTCTAGTTTTGTCGCACCTGGATTACTGTTCAGTCATGTAGTCAGGTGCCACAAAGAGGGACCTCAGAAAATTACAATTGGCTCAGAACAGGGCAGCACGGCTGGCCCTTAAATGTACATGGAGACCTAACATGAATAATATGCATGTAAATCTCTCATGGCTCAAAGTGGATGAGAGATTGACTTCATCACTACTTGTTTTTGTAAGAAGTGTTGACATGCTGAATGCACCGAGCTGTCTGTTTAAACTACTAGCACACAGCTCAGACACCCATGCATTCCCCACAAGACATGCCACCAAAGGTCTCTTCACATTCCCCAAGTCAAGAACAGACTATGGGAGGCGCACAGTACTACATAGAGGAGACTGTGAAGAGACACACACACAGGCACAGACACACATACACATGATAAGACACTCACTCTACGCACACGTGCACATGGATTTTGTATTGTAGATATGTGATAGTAGAGTAGTGGCCTGAGGGAACACACTTAATGTGTTGTGAAAAGTGTTTTGAAATGTAATGTCATGTAACATTTTAAATTGTATATAACTGCTGTAATGTTGCTGGACCCCAGGAAGAGTGGTGATCCTTAATTACCCAAAAGAGTTCCCCCATAGGGACAAATGACATAATGTCTATTGGTTCTAATCTTTTAACAATCTTTGTCACACCCGCAGGAAATTCAGGTTGCTGGCAACTGGAAGGTTGTGAGTTCAAATCCCAAGTGAGATTGACTCCCAAGTAATCATAATTCTGCTGGTCTGCAAAACCATGCCCCTCATTATTATATTTCCCAACAGGCTCTATTGCAGTTAGATGTTTTTGAATTGTTTGTTTCAATATCTGTGTTTTTGCACATGTATGTTATGCTACACAAAGATAAATAACATACATTTTTCTAAAGTAATCCAATCTGTTAGTTGGACTTATTGCACCCGTTACTGAAATGGTTGTTCCAGTTTAGATTATTTATCTAATTTATTATCTTTCTAATACTGGCAGGCATTCTGAATGCAGATTTTGGGAACACATTCTGGCTGGATTCCAATAGGAATTAAACATCACGTTGCAAGCCAGCATAATGTGACTTGATGCTGGTTTCGCTTATGCTGGTCACCAGTGTCCAAAACACAGTGAAGGCTGGTCACCAGAGAAAAACACAATGAAGGCTGGTCACCAACGAAAACATATCGAAGGCTGGTCACTAGCGAAAATACAACAAACGCTGGTCTGCCAGCATAACCAGCTAGACCATGCTGGTCGGCCAGCAGAACCAGCTTGACCATGCTGGTCAGACCAGCTTGACCAGCATCCGACCAGCACTGACCTACATAGACCAGCAAGGACCAGCATAGACCAGCATGGACCAGCTTGAAATGTATGCTGGTCTATGCAGGGGTTTTTCAGCAGGGGAGGGGGAGAGGAGGATGAAGAGGAGAGAGGGGAGACATGAAGAGGAAGAGAAAGTGGAGAGGGGGAGGGAAAGGGAGAATCGGTAGAGGAACTAACTTAAGGGGGAGGAGAGGCGGAGAGAAGATAATTTGCTTTAGACATTCTTTTTCTTCTGCTTTTTTTCTTCACTTAACTTGAAGCGAATGGAGATGTCAGTGCATTGTTCCGGCATCGTCCCTCTAAAGTGCGCAAGGAGGAAGGGGAGGGTGGTGGTCTCTAAAGGGTGAGGGAGTGTGTGTGCTATTTAGAAGAGGGGGTCAAATCAGTAGCTTGACCTTTGAACTGGGGTGCTGCACTGCGGTTCATGAAGGCCTCATCCCATGCCCCGGTGTGTGTGTGTGTCAGAGCAGGCTGGTGGGTGGAGCTATAGGAGGACGGGCTCATTGTAATGGCTGGAATGGAATAAATGGAACGGTATCAAACACATCAAACATATGGAAACCACATTTGACTCCGTTCCATCAATTCCATTCCAGCCATTACAATGAACCCGTCCTCCTATAGCTACTCCCACCAGCCTCCACTGTGTGTATGTATGCGTTACAGGAGGCTGCTGAGGGGAGGACAGCTTATAATAATGTCCGGAACAGAGCGAATGGAATGGCATCAAACACATGGAAATCATGTGTTTGATATATTTGATACCATTCCACTGATTCTGCTCCAGCCATTATCACGAACCCATCCTTCTCTAAGGTGCCACCAACCTCCTGTGGTGTGCATGTATGTGTGTGTGTGTTTCATCCTAGACAGAGAAACATTCTCACTGGCGAGGAGCGCTCCAATATGATATATCCCTCCCTCACTCTCAGAGTTATCATATTGGAATCCTCTCCAGGTTAGGGTCAACATACCTCTAACACCACCCAGCATTTGTCCTCCATAGCAGTGGGTTCTAGAGCATTCTAGCAGATCTTATCTCGGGCCCTGCCATTTCAACACAAACCGCTTGTTTCAGTAGTTTATGTAACACAGACCTGGCGGGAATAGAGAGTGGTGCACACACGCACACACACGCACACATACACACATTCCTTGGTATGCGACCTGAGGGAAGCTCCAAAAGCCGCCCATCATGTCGTAAAGTGAACAGAAGTTGTCACATTCCCTCTTTGTCAGACCATTAAATCCTGGAAGAGACATGGGAACCACATTATACAGGACCAACCACAGTCTCACCAAGTCCCAACCCATCTCCTGGATCAGCTTGGAGAAGATAAGTCTGGACAGGGTGGAAAGGGAAAATTGATCAAACTGACTTTAACTGTCTCACCTGTTCAGTGCTTCCATGCATGAGACTTAACTCTCATGCTTGGAAGAGAAACAATTATTGTCTATCAATAATGACAAACCACCTGGTACTGACAACTTGGATGGAAAATTACTGAGAATTCTAGCGGACTATATTGCCACTCCTATTTGCCATCTATTCAATCTAAGCCTACAGGAAAGTGTGCCCTCAGGCCTGGAGGGAAGCGAAAGTCATTCCGCTACCCAAGAATAGCAAAGCACCCTTTACTGGTTCAAACAGCCGACCAATCAGCCTGCTGCCGACCCTTTGTAAACTTTCGAAAAATATTGAGTTTCACCAGATACAATGCTTTCAGAATGATTATAAGGAAGGGAACTCAATATGTACTGCACTGACAGAAATGACTGACGATTGGCTGAAAGAAATTGGTAATAAGAAGATTGTGGGAGTTGTTTTGTTAGACTTCAGTGCAGCTTTTGATGTTATCGATCAAAGTCTGAAAAAACATATGGGTTGCATCCTCTGCCATATTGTGGATCGAGAGTTACCTATCTAAAAGAACACAGAGGGTGTTCTTTAATGGAAGCCTCTCTAATGTAAACCAGGTACAGTTTAGTATACCTCAAGGTAGCTGACTTGGCCCCTTACTTTTTCATAGTTTTACTAATGACCTACCACTAGCCTTGAGAAAAGCCTGTGTGTCTATGTACATTGATGACTCAACATTATACACGTCAGCTACCACATCAAGTGAAATCACTGCAACACTTAACAAAGAGCTGCAGTCAGATTTAGAATGGGTGGCTAGTAATAAGCTAGTTATAAAAAAAAAAAAAGAAGCATTGTATTTGGGACAAATCATTCACTAAACCCTAAACCTCATCAAAATATTGTCATGAATAATGTGGCAATTCAGCAAGTTGAGGAGACTAAACTGCTTGGTATAACCCTAGACGTAAACTGACATGGTCATGACATGGTCAAAACATATTGATGCAATGGTAGCTAAGATGGGGAGAGGTCTGTCCGTGATAACGCGTTGCTCTGCTTTCTTGACATCACAATCAACAAAACAAGTCCTACAGGCCCTAGTTTTATCACAACTGGACTACTGCCCAGTTATATGGTAAAGTGCCACAAAGAAGGACATAGACAAATTACAGTTGGCCCAGAACAGAGCAGCACGGCTGGCCCTTAAATGTACACAGAGGGGTAATTTCAATAACATGCATGTCAATCTCTCCTGGCTCAAAGTAGAGAAGAGATTGACTGCATCACTACTTTGTGAGAGGTATTGGCGTGTTGAAAGCACCAGATTATGTCTGTTCAAACTGCTAACACACAGCTTCGACACCCATACATACCCCACAAGACATGCCACCAGGGGTCTCTTCACAGTCCTCAAGTCCAGAACAAACTCTGGGAAGCTCACAGTACTACATAGAGCCATGACTACATGGAACCCTCTTACACATTAAGTAACTCAAGTGAGCAGTAACATTTTATTTAAAAAACACCTCACGGCACAACGCGGACTATGAAGAGACACACTCATACACGCATACGCACACACACTCTAACACATGCACTCCACCCACCCACCCACACACACACACACACACACTCCGTAATATTGTAATATTGTATTACTGTAGTATTGTACATTTCATATTGTACATTTGTAATAATAGAGTAATAATATAGTAATGCCTTGTTTGGACCCCAGGAAGAGTAGCTGCTGCCTTGGCTAGGCTAGTTAGGGCAGGGTGAGGAGTTGGGAGACGTTTAGTCGCCAGTGATAAACAAATAAGGAAATCTGCCTCCAACATACACCTGTACACCTATGCCCTGTTCAAATACCATAGAAATGCATCCTTCCTTCCTACCTTCCTTGAAGTCATCACTGATCTGACATGATGTGGATTGGTGGAACCTTTACTTTCACTTATCCAATAGTGTCAGATTTATTATTTTGATTACCCCTGTACCCTTCCATTCTCCAACACACACACACTTTCCCCCATCCAGTCCCCCGCCCAGCCAACGTCTCCCCCTTTCCTCTAAAGGGGTCAGGGTTGAACTCTGACCCTCCTGAAAGAGCTTGTTAAATGCCTGTGTAATCCCTGTGTGTGTGTGTGTGTGTGTGTGTCTTATCGCTTGCATAATTGTGTGTATTCCCCATGTCGAGACCTTGGGAAACATCTTGTCTCAGCCTATCAGATCACTCTGATTGATCACATGGCCTAGAGCTATTTCTCTCTGAAAAACAAGCATGTGAAATGGGTTGTTGACCAAAGTCTAATTTCCAGGTCATCTACACGCCACAAGACGTTGTTAGTGGGCTGAGCTGAAGAGTCATTTATCTTGTGGGGATAACACAAGTCTTTGGTTCTCAGACATGGTTACTCATCACACATGGTGGTACTCTGAGATACCTTCATTACACTATCAGTGATCTCAGCAGAGCTGAACATAGAACCACTCTGATGAAGTTCTATTGTGATCAAAAGCATGGCAAAACTGCAAGTTGCATGGATGGACGGCGGCTTCTTCCTATTGTTAAGTCACGTATCTTCCTGCATTATAGCTACAATACTTTCAAAGGGTATGCAGGATATTTCAAAAACATTGTTTTTGAAGAGCTGAGTCACAAGTCATAGACAATCACAGGCATGCTTTTTGTTAAGCACCACCACTCAACCCTGGGGTTCACCTTTGGGTGGTATTTCAAGGAATGCACCCCTGTTCAACACTGTGATAACCCAGGATGTGATTCAACATGTCCTGTTTATCTCTCAATAAGAGCCAATGTGAGTGTGTGAGTGTGTATGCCTGTGTGTGTGTGTGTGTGTGTGTGTGCGTGCGTGCCTATGTTTGTGTGCATGTGAGTTTCTGAACTCCTCGGCATGTCGACAATGTGCTGTAGGGTGAGTGTGTGTGTGGGTTGGTGGTTGGAGAAATATGTGGGAAAACAATAGAAAAATCATGTTTGTTTATGTGGGTGGAGGGCAGCTTAAGAGATATCCACATTGATTTTGCATGGCTTCAGCATTAGTCATGGTCAGTCCAACAGAGGTAGGCTACAATGACAACTCCATATGGTTCCTTGAATATGTTGTAGTGGAGGAGGTTTAGTGAACTTCACTGGCGTGATCAGTAACCTTGCCTCACACATTGTAACTTTTGTTAGCTCCCAGAGCTAGCCTTTAGCTCAGTGACACGGTCTTGGGGGAAGATGGTTAATGTGGGTTTCATATCCGGTCGGTATCACACAGGATAATGATGATGGTGATCATGACGATGATGATGCATTGTATTTAGATTTTGTTCATGTCTTAAAGTGCTTGTAAGGGAGTAACTCACGTCACCCATATTAATATGTGTAGGATATATATCTATATCAAACAGGAATATATAAATGATCTTAACCAGTCTAACAGTATAATCTTACTCTTATCATATTAATGTTTAAAACTGACATTTATATAGGCCTAACTGAATAATATTTCAGAATATTGTAATGCTATGTGTGGGTGTTCATAGGGTTCATAGTGAGCAGACACCTAAGTCAATTGATTCATGAATTGCCCTTCGTGCCTGCTCCCATACCCATAATTCTGTATTTCTTTGTGACTAACTTGTATACAGGTAGACCAGAAAAGTCACATCCCTGATTGGCAGATGAGTGGCAACCCTGATTAGAAGCACCTGCTGCTCATCGGTTGTTCCCTATAAATGCTGTTTTAATTACAAATTAAATTGTACCTACAGTGAGGGAAAAAGTATTTGATCCCCTGCTGATTTTGTAAGTTTGCCCACTGACAAAGACATGATCAGTCTATAATTTTAATGGTAGGTTTATTTGAACAGTGAGAAACAGAATAACAACAAATTAATCCAGAAAATGCATGTCAAAAAAGTTATAAATTGAATTGCATTTTAATTAGGGAAATAAGTATTTGACCCCACTGCAAAACATGACTTAGTACTTGGTGGCAAAACCCTTGTTGGCAATCACAGAGGTCAGACGTTTCTTGTAGTTGGCCACCAGGTTTGCACACATCTCAGGAGGGATTTTGTTCCACTCCTCTTTGCAGATCTTCTCCAAGTCATTAAGGTTTCGAGGCTGACGTTTGGCAACTTGAACCTTCAGCTCCCTCCACAGATTTTCTATGGGATTAAGGTCTGGAGACTGGCTTGGCCACTCCAGGACCTTAATGTGCTACTTCTTGAGCCACTCGTTTGTGGAATACCCATCCACGACCCATTTTCAATGCCCTGGCTGAGGGAAGGAGGTTCTCACCCAAGATTTGACGGTACATGGCCCCGTCCATCGTCCCTTTGATGCGGTGAAGTTGTCCTGTCCTCGATTTTGGTCTCATCTGACCACAACACTTTCACCCAGTTCTCCTCTGAATCATTCAGATGTTCATTGGAAAACTTCAGACGGCCCTGTATATGTGCTTTCTTGAGCAGGGGGACCTTGCGGGCGCTGCAGGATTTCAGTCCTTCACGGCGTAGTGTGTTACCAATTGTTTTCTTGGTGACTATGGTCCCAGCTGCCTTGAGATGATTGACAAGATCCTCCCGTGTAGTTCTGGGCTGATTCCTCACCGTTCTCATGATCATTGCAACTCCACGAGTTGAGATCTTGCATGGAGCCCCAGGCCGAGGGAGATTGACAGTTATTTTGTTTTTCTTCCATTTGCGAATAATCGCAACAACTATTGTCACCTTCTCACCAAGCTGCTTGGCGATGGTCTTGTAGCCCATTCCAGCCTTGTGTAGTTCTACAATCTTGTCCCTGACATCCTTGGAGAGCTCTTTGGTCTTGGCCATGGTGGAGAGTTTGGAATCTGATTGATTGATTGCTTCTGTGGACAGGTGTCTTTTATACAGGTAACAAACTGAGATTAGGAGCACTCCCTTTAAGAGTGTGCTCCTAATCACAGTTCGTTACCTGTATAAAAGACACCTGGGAGCCAGAAATCTTTCTGATTGAGAGGGGGTCAAATACTTATTTCCCTCATTAAAATGCAAATCAATTTATAACATTTTTGACATGTGTTTTTCTGGATTTTTTTGTTGTTATTCTGTCTCTCACTGTTCAAATAAACCTACCATTAAAATTATAGACTGATCATTTCTTTGTCAGTGGGCAAACGTACAAAATCAGCAGGCGATCAAATACTTTTTTCCCTCACTGTACACACTGAAGAAGGCTGCAAAGCCGAAACGTCTGTGCACGTATCTTTTTGAGTGCAGACCCATTACACCTTTTGCGTGTTCATAGGGACCAGACCATTCTGCTACATGTATTTGAAATACATATTTTAATTACTTCTGAGTATTTTGTCATTTGAATTACATTTGGCTGAACTACACTCCAATGTATTTTGTATTTACAAAATACTTTCTATACCATTTTTTATAGTGCTTCACATTTTGTGACCCCCCCTTTCACCAAGCGTTGGTATCAGAAGTCTGATAGTACTATGGTGTGATAAGAGCGTGCTGCTAAATTAACTAAATATAAATGTATATGTAAAATGTAAGTCGCTCTGGATAACAGTGTCGGCTAAATTACAAACATTTAAATATAAAAATGAACAATTGCTACGCATGCTGAGTATTATTCTAATGAACTCCGCCCGGGAACAAGGCCAATAATAATACCCAGTGTGCTTTGCAGTTCATTTTGGTATGTTCATTTTCACATATACATTTACATTTTGGTCATTTAGCAGACACTCTTATCTAGAGTGACTTGCTCAACTAAGGTAGATAAAGAACAACATATCACAGTCTTAGCAAGAAAAGATTTTGTAACCGTTACTGAGAATATGTTGCTGTTCGGGCTGGCTTCTTGCGAATGTATTTTCATATTTTAAAATATATTTTAATTATACATTTTAATTAAATACATTACAAAATATAAGTATTTACAAAATACAAGTGTTTTGTAGTTTATTTTGATGCATTTCATCTTTATTGTATTTCTGATCTGTATTTGGTAATTGTATTTAGTCATTTTTGCCCATCCCTGATAGGGAGGGACACATGAAGCCATTTGGTGAACAGCATCTCCACCATCAGGTTAGTCTTGGAATGACACCCTTCACAGCTATCCTTCAGTTTTGACCACAGCAACTTTTGACCACAACCAAAACACATGCTGAATCCCAGATCGACCCCTAGAAACTAGCCCGTAGGCACTCCTGTTGATCTGAAACTGTTGGATAAGTGTAAGTAATGGTGAAAAGTCCACCCAGTTTATTAGAAGGCAAGGTTACTGTTTCTCATATCTGATGCTCTGAGTCCCTGGTGGATAAAGGTCAATTTGAAATTCAGAAAAGTGTCAGTTAAGGTCTTCCTCCAATGAAGAACATTTTCCAGAACTCATAATCATAATCCAAATGAAATCAACTGTATTGTCATTCCCAGTCTACCCCTGTTCTCTCCTCCTCCCTCACTCTCCCATCCAGCAGTGTGTCTATGAGAGAGATTACTGCTATTCTAGCAGACGTGTGCTAACATGGACGGAGAGAGTAAATTGCGGTCTCCTAACGACGATCTGTGGGAGCTTTAAAATGCCTCCCAGCCTAATCTTCACCACTTCATAGATGTACAGTGACACACACCAGGCAATTTGAACAGACTGGGTCTAATAGCCTACAGCTACTGTAGTTACAGTATAATACTACGAAAGCAGAAGATGACAGAGAATAGGTTAATTGATCCCCATAGGGTAAATTCGTTTTACCATGAGTAGAAGCAGACAGACAGACAGACAGGCAGGCAGACAGACAGAGACATCAGCAAGGATACTGTTGGCTAGTGGAACAGAGTGTTAGAATGAAGCCTTACCGCTGTTGGCTGCTCTGCAATCTGTACAATAGAATGGCTCACCCAATGGGAACTCAGAAGTGGCGCCTTTGCCTGGTCCTTATGGGACATTGCAGGAACAGGATTCAGGCCACTGGCATCTCTAAACCACTAGATGGCAGAATCCTCTAATTTACCTGTGCTCTTTCTTAGTTCATATCAATCAGACCTGGCTTAAATAGACCAATGTCAAATACTTGCGAATGGAGCCTTGACCATATTACCTCTACCTATCTTGCCATTCCCTATCACCCTTACCTACAGCATCTGAGGGGGTGTAGGAGTCAGAGGAAGTGGCTTTAGGGGCCGACATAGAACCTGTTGGTTGTAACTGGAATGCTTGTGAATGAAGTAACCAAGAGATGGCGAGGTGTGTGTGTGTGTGTTCTGTCCAGGTTTGTTTGTCTCTGTGGCTCTTCTCTGTTTTATTTTCAACACATTTTGGCCTCTTCATCCTAGCAATACATTCCTGTGGTAATAGTGTCTCTAAAAAGAAAACAACTGTCTTCAAAGGTTCCGTTTGTCCCAGATGGGGCAAAGATTTTACCTGGTCCTAAAATTCTAAGCTTTGAGCATTCCACTGGGATTTCTTAGTTTTAAGTTTATTCTGGCTTAGAGTACAAATTAAAACATTGACAAAACATTCAAAAACTATTTTGGATCACCCCTCTGGTCACGCCATGTAATTTCAACATGGATAATTGGGTAATATTTGGTTGTGTCGTTGATCATTGAGATTGCAACCTATATTCACCCACTCAAAAAGACAGCCAAAAATTAGTTGCATTTTCAATGTATTATCACTATGCTTTCAACCATCTAAAAACACGACCAAATTCCAATGAAAAAACAATGTCTGATTTTTGGTTTAGTTGTCACTATCAATGCGCTTCTAACCATTTAAAAGCACAGTAAACTTCACATGGGAATACAATGTCAGATATTTTGTTAATTTATAGAACAGATGAATATGTTACTTATCACTGTCCTTCATTTAATATCAGAACCAAATGACCTGGATTGCAGTTGAGATTACATTAAAAGTGCATGCAAGTGATCAATGCCGTTCGAGATTCTGCACAGATTATTACAACAATTGTGAAGATCTCCACTGATGACGGGGCGGCAGGTAGCTTAGTGGGTAAGAGCGTTGTGCCAGTAACCGAAAGGTAGCTGGTTCTAATCCCCGAGCCGACTAGGTGAAAAATCTGTCGATGTGCCATTGAGCAAGGCACTTAACCCTAATTGCTTCTGTAAGTTGCTCTGGATAAGAGCGTCTGCTAAATGACTAAAATGTAAATGTAAAATGTAAATGACCTATACATGCTATCTTGAAAATGCATGCTTTATGTGATTAGCTAGATAAGAAGACATTTAAAGTTACAGTAACCTCAAAATGTGGCCATGGATGTTACTCATTTTAAGGTTGAATGTTACATTAATTTGTAAAATAGCCTTAACTTTAGGTTATTTACTGTATTACAAAAGTAATACTAAATTGTGTTTGGTTGACTATGCAACCAAATGTTAACATTTAAAGGAGATGTATCTACTGCTTTCATAGTTCCATCTGAGCAACTGGCTTAATCCCATTATTGAACTTGTATTTTTGGTTGAGATGGAGAAGTGAATCCAACATATCAATTATTAATTTGAAAACAAACTGGAATTAAACCCAGACTAAGAGTCAGTGGCACAGATGGAACTATCCAAGCAGAATATACATCTCCATCAAATGTTGATGTTTGCATTGACAACCAAACACAATTCAATATCACTAAACATCATTACATTTTAAATCAACCAGAGCTTGAAACACTAGGCCTTGCAAAAGTATTCAGACCCCCTGGATTTCTTCACATTTGTTTATTACAAAGTGGGATTAAAATATATTTAATTGTCATTTTCTGTCAACAATCTACACCGAATACTCTGTAATGTCAAAGTGGAATTATTATTTAAAGGTACAATATTCATGTGCTGCCACTCTAAAGAAAAAAAAAGTAAGAAATACATACAGAAAAATTATCATATTGATCACACAGGATTTTGTAATAATAGAATTGGTCTGTAAAGAAAAGAGAAACAAAAAGAGGTAGGCATACACCCCCAACTCCCCATCCCGTCCCCCCCAGCCCAGCATGTCTCCGTCCAACCCCCTGTATAATGTACAAAGATTGTACAATCCAGGTGTGCAAAGCTCTTAGAGACTTACCCAGAAAGACTCACAGCTGTAATCACTGCCAAATGTGAGTCTAACATGTATTGACTCGGGGGGGTGAATACTTACGTAAATAAGACATTTCATTTTCAATAAACATGTTTTCACTTTGTCATTATGGGGTATCGTGTGTAGATGGGTGAGAAGAAAATATATTTAATCCATTTTGAATTCAGGCTGTAACGCAACACAATGTGGAATAAGTCAAAGAATACTTTCTGAAGGCACTGTATATCTGTGGATCATACTTTTTTAATGGCTAGCTCAGAATATGAGCTTTCAGAGAGTTGTTTATATATTATATAGTTCAGTCTTTTTGGGAGCCCAAATAATATATTTGTAAATCCCATCATTGGATGGTTCGGTAGTTGGGTTTCCCAAGGGACTCCAAATATAAATATAGAAAAAAGAAGTTGCCTGGTAATGTGTCTTCCAGATCTTGGAATGTTCTCAAACCATTATTGTAAAGTGGAAGAAAGATTATATTTAATAAAAATAAAATAAATTATAGATACAGTGAGGGGAAAAAGTATTTGATCCCCTGCTGATTTTGTATTTTTGCCCACTGACAAAGACATGATCAGTCTATAATTTTAATGGTAGGTTTATTTGAACAGTGAGAGACAAAATAACTGCAAAAAAATCCAGAAAAACGCATGTCAGAAATGTTATGAATTGATATGCATTTTAATGAGGGAAATAAGTATTTGACCCCTCTGCAAAACATGACTTAGTACTTGGTGGCAAAACCCTTGTCGGCAATCACAGAGGTCAGACGTTTCTTGTAGTTGGCCACCAGGTTTGCACACATCTCAGGAGGGATTTTGTCCCACTCCTCTTTGCAGATCTTCTCCAAGTCATTAAGGTTTTGAGGCTGACGTTTGGCAACTCAAACCTTCAGCTCCCTCCACAGATTTTCTATGGGATTAAGGTCTGGAGACTGGCTAGGCCACTCCAGGACCTTAATGTGCTTCTTCTTGAACCACTCCTTTGTTGCCTTGGCCGTGTGTTTTGGGTCATTGTTATGTTGGAATACCCATCCACGACCCATTTTCAATGCCCTGGCTGAGGGAAGGAGGTTCTCACCCAAGATTTGACAGTACATGGCCCCGTCCATCGTCCCTTTGATGCGTTGAAGTTGTGCTGTCCCCTTAGCAGAAAAACACCCCCAAAGCATAATGTTTCCACCTCCATGTTTGACGGTGGGGATGGTGTTCTTGGGGTCATAGGCAGCATTCCTCCTCCTCCAAACATGGCGAGTTGAGTTAATGCCAAAGAGCTCGATTTTGGTCTCATCTGACCACAACACTTTCACCCAGTTCTCCTCTGAATCATTTAGATGTTCATTGGCTTCAGACATTGGCCTGTATATGTGCTTTCTTGAGCAGGGGAACCTTGGGGGCGCTGCAGGATTGCAGTCCTTCACGACATAGTGTGTTACCAATTGTTTTCTTGGTGACTATGGTCCCAGCTGCCTTGAGATCATTGACAAGATCCTCCCGTGTAGTTCTGGGCTGATTCCTCACCGTTCTCATGATCATTGCAACTCCACGAGGTGAGATATTGCATGGAGCCCCAGGCATAGGGAGATTGACAGTTATTTTGTGTTTCTTCCATTGTGAATAATCGCACCAACTGTTGTCACCTTCTCACCAAGCTGCTTGGCAATGGTCTTGTAGCACATTCCAGCCTTGTGTAGGTCTACAATCTTGTTCCTGACATCCTTGGAGAGCTTTTTGGTCTTGGCCATGGTGGAGAGTTTGGAATCTGATTGATTGATTGCTTCTGTGGACAGGTGTCTTTTATACAGGTAACAAACTGAGATTAGGAGCACTCCCGTTAAGAGTGTGCTCCTAATCTCAGCTCGTTACCTGTATATAAGACACCTGGGAGCCAGAAATCTTTCTGATTGAGAGGGGGTCAAATACTTATTTCCCTCATTAAAATGCAAATCAATTTAAAACATTTTTGACATGGGTTTTTCTGTATTTTTTTGTTGTTATTCTGTCTCTCACTGTTCAAATAAATCTACCATTAAAATTATAGACTGATCATTTCTTTGTCAGTGGGCAAACGTACAAAATCAGCAGGGGATCAAATACTTTTTTCCCTCACTGTAGTCATTGCATAAGTATTCAGCTCCCTGAGTCCATACATGTTAGAAACACCTTTGGCAGCAATTAAAGCTGTGAGTCTTCTTGGGTAAGTCTCTAAGAGCTTTGCACACCTGGATTGTTCAATTATTATTTTCAAAATTCTTCTAGCTCAGTCAAGATGTTGGGGATCATGGCTAGACAGCAATTTTCAAGTCTTGCCATAGTATTCCAAGCAGATTTAAGTCAAAACTGTAACTTGGCCACTTAGGAACATTCACTGACTTCTTGGTAGGCAACTCCAGTGTAGATTTGGCCTTGTGTTTTAGATTATTGTCCTGCTGAAAGGTGAATTCCTATCCCAGTGTCTGGTGAAAAGCAGACTGAAGCAGATCTTGCTCTAGGATTTTGCCTGTGCTTATCCCTATCCCGTTTATTTTTATCATGAAAACTCCCCAGTATTTGCTGGTGTCAATCATACCTTGGAGCAGCCACCACCATGCTTGAAAATAAGGAGGCAGTTACTCAGTGGTGTGTTGTGTTGGATTTGCCCCCAAACATGGGCCTTTGCATTTAGGCCAAAAAGTGTATTCCTTTGCCATGTTTTTTGCAATATTACTTTAGTGCCTTGCTGCATACAAGATGCATGTTTATTTTGTATATTTGTGTTCTTCTTTTTATTCTGTCATTTAGGTCATTATTGTGGAGTCACTACAATGTTGTTGATCCATCCTCAGTTATCTCCCATGACAGCCATTGAACTCCTTAGCTGTTTTAAAATCACCAATGTCCACATGGTAACATCCCTAAGCAGTTTCATTCTTTTCCTGCAGCTCAGTTCAAAAGGACGACTGTATCTTTGAGGTGTCTGGGTGGTTGAATACATAATGCACAGCATAATTATTAACTAGACCATGCTTAAAGAGATATTCAATGTTTGATTGTTACCCATCTAGTCATTAAAAATCATGTCAATCCCTATTATTTCACACAGAGTGAGTCAATGTAACTTTTTATGTGATTTGTTCAGCCACATTTTACTCCTGAACTAATTTAGGCTTGCCTAAACAAAGTGGCTGAATACTTATGCAATGAATATATTTTAGTTATTTAATAATTGTTATTAAACTATTTTTTTTATTCAATTTTTTTTTACACTTTGACATTACAGAGTATTTTGTGTATATTGTTGACAAAACAATTACATTTAAATCAATTTTAATCCCACTTTTAACACAATAAAATCCAAGGTCTCTGAATACTTTTGCAAGGAACTGTATTGTCTATGTTTTGTTAAATCCTGGGTTGAATTTCAACAATAGCTGTTGATGACTTTGCAAATGCTATATAGTCCTAAATAACATAATTGATGATACAGTGAGGGAAAAAAGTATTTGATCCCCTGCTGATTTTGTACGTTTGCCCGCTGACAAAGAAATGATCAGTCTATAATTTTAATGGTAGGTTTATTTGAACAGTGAGAGACAGAATAACAACAACAAAAAATCCAGAAAAACGCATGTACATTTTTTTTGCAATTGATTTGCATTTTAATGAGGAAAATAAGTATTTGACCCCCTCTCCATCAGAAAGATATCTGGCTCCAAGGTCTCTTTTATACAGGTAACGAGCTGAGATTAGGAGCACACTCTTAAAGGGAGTGCTCCTAATCTCAGTTTGTTACCTGTATAAAAGACACCTGTCCACAGAAGCAATCAATCAATCAGATTCCAAACTCTCCACCATGGCCAAGACCAAAGAGCTCTCCAAGGATGTCAGTGACAAGATTGTAGACCTACACAAGGCTGGAATGGGCTACAAGACCATCGGCAAGCAGCTTGGTGAGAAGGTGACAACAGTTGGTGTGATTATTCGCAAATGGAAGAAACACAAAATAACTGTCAATCTCCCTCGGCCTGGGGCTCCATGCAATATCTCACCTCGTGGAGTTGCAATGATCATGAGAACGGTGAGGAATCAGCCCAGAACTACACGGGAGGATCTTGTCAATGATCTCAAGGCAGCTGGGACCATAGTCACCAAGAAAACAATTGGGAACACACTACGCCGTGAAGGACTGAAATCCTGCAGCGCTCGCAAGGTCCCCCTGCTCAAGAAAGCACATATACAGGCCCGTCTGAAGTTTGCCAATGAACATCTGAATGATTCAGAGGAGAACTGGGTGAAAGTGTTGTGGTCAGATGAGACCAAAATCGAGCTCTTTGGCATCAACTCAACTCGCTGTGTTTGGAGGAGGAGGAATGTTGCCTATGACCCCAAGAACACCATCCCCACCGTCAAACATGGAGGTGGAAACGTAATGCTTTGGGGGTGTTTTTCTGCTAAGGGGACAGGACAACTTCACAGCATCAAAGGGACGATGGACGGGGCCATGTACCGTCAAATCTTGGGTGAGAACCACCTTCCCTCAGCCAGGGCATTGAAAATGGGTCGTGGATGGGTATTCCAGCATGACAATGACCCAAAACACACGGCCAAGGCAACAAAGGAGTGGCTCAAGAAGAAGCACATTAAGGTCCTGGAGTGGCCTAGCCATTCTCCAGACCTTAATCCCATAGAAAATCTCTGGAGGGAGCTGAAGGTTCGAGTTGCCAAACGTCAGCCTCGAAACCTTAATGACTTGGAGAAGATCTGCAAAGAGGAGTGGAACAAAATCCCTCCTGAGATGTGTGCAAACCTGGTGGCCAACTACAAGAAACGTCTGACCTCTGTGATTGCCAACAAGGGTTTTGCCACCAAGTACTAAGTCATGTTTTGTAAAGGGGTCAAATACTTATTTCCCTCATTAAAATGCAAATCAATGTATAACATTTCTGACATGCGTTTTTCTGGATTTTTGTTGTTGTTATTCTGTCTCTCACTGTTCAAATAAACCTACCATTTAAATTATAGACTGATCATGTCTTTGTCAGTGGGCAAATGTACAAAATCAGCAGGGGATCAAATACTTTTTTCCCTCACTGTATATGAATGATAGAGTATGGTCACATTTAATTTGTTCTGTTAAACCTACCCTTTGCAATGACTTCGTGAGCAACAGTAAATCTATTTCGTTTTTAAGTGGAGATTGCTCAGCAAACGTTCTCATGATAGCATGTTGGTAATAGTCAGTGACGAATATCATAGCTAAGCAGGGCTGTGATTGGTTAAAACCATGAATGGGAGACCAAAGGGTAGCTGTAGGTAAAGCAATTCTCCCATAGAAGGTGCTGTCCAGCCTATTGTTGTTTTTCTTCTGATAGTGGATATCATTTTGAAGATCTGACGTTGTTTTAAAGATACAAATTCAACATATTTTATACAAGGTTTGTCTATGTTGAAATCAAGTTACCATGATGATATAATCCTGTGCTTGATTACTTTTTTCAAACCCAATGTATTTTCCACGTAGATTCCACGTCACAATATGTTGGCAAATTATGTTAAAACAACATTGATTCAGCCAGTTTGTGCCCATTGGGACAGCTTTTTAGGCACTGTTTGCTATTCTTTCTGTAAGGATGTATCACACACACACACGCATGCACACGCACCCCCACACGCATGGTCCCAGCCATCATTAAACAGGGGTCATTGCCCTGATTGAAACTTGATTAAAAACTGAGTTCCTTCTGGCAGACAATATTGAGTCTGAATCCTGCAAGACAATAAGTATATGAGCAACATTCCTCTCCCCCTTATCCTGAGTGTAAGTGAAGTATAAGTGGCCACTGACTGTGCTCTACCCACAACAAATAACATACCTGCTACTGAACTTAATATTTCCTAAGAGCTTATGTCTCCAGACACTACATGGCTGGACAGATATTAGCTGCTACACACTCTTTCTGTCTGGGAATGATTATGTCACTGGAAAGAATGTCCAGAATGAGTGTGATGACTGAATCAGCTCTGTGTCATCTGGCTCCCCCTGGGTTTCTATGGCTGGTGGGACCCTAGAGACCATAGATGGAGTCTGTTACTCACAATAGCCCTGGCCATTTCTGATGATGTCATGACTGTACTAACCTCCCAGTGGTGGCTGGTGAGAGATATAGAGGCTACCTACGCGCCATGACTTTATCCTACTATTCTAAGAAGCAGTACTATCGGACTATTACTTCTTTTTGGGGAAGAATTACATTATTTACAAAGGAGAGTGAAAGAGAGGGAGAAAGAGAGAAAGACACACAGACAGACCATGTAGGCATTATGACTGACTACAATTTTGATTTAAGTTTGATAGTTTTGAGACAATAAAACTATAAATGATTACAGTAAAGCATAAACTTTTACACAGAAAGGCCAGTCACACCACCCCTGATGTAGCACCCAATGTCACCATAGTACCCCCTTTATGAAGTATAAACAGAACACCCAAATTCCACAGCCCCCTCCAAACCAGGAAGGTGTTTAGGAAAAGTACTGAGTGCTTCTTGGACACTGGCCTGTCTCATCTCACAATGGAGAGAACCTCCCAGCTAGCACATTTGGTTCCTTAGAAGTTATGGGAACATATGTTTTTGGTTTCCAATTGGTTCAGGGAACGAAGCCATACATTTCCTGACTGGTAAAAAGGAAAGTTTTTTAAATGTTCTGAGAACGGAAGTGAAACGTTTGCCTGTTCTAGGAAAGTTAATTTTTAGGTTGCAGGGAAGTTCTGAGAATGTTTTCCTATGGTTCCCTGAACGTTTTCGTGGGAGGTTTTATTAACGTTCTGAGAACGGGAATTATAGGTTATTTGAAGGTAATTCAATAATGTTCTGAGAACATGTTTCAATAAGACTTTTAATAACACTGCTGGCTTAGTTTGGGTTAACTGTTTTGAACTCCAAGCACAGATATCAATTAATCTGCTTAGGCATTAATCATCAGTGAGATTTAAACCTATGTTCTCTATCCATGGAATTAGTCCACTGCGCCACCAGGATGGCGCCAGCATGCAATATTTTTTTTATTCATATAAAGCTGTTCATTTTAGTCTATTCAAACAGATCCCATTTTAAAGGAAACAAGCACTTATTAAGATCAGATGTGGCCAATTAGTGGGCGTGGCCAACACACCTGAACACACTTCAGGATAGAGAGAGTTTTGTTGATGCGGAGAACGGAATGTATATGTTTTTAAATAACATTTTGAGAATGTTCTCTGAACGTTACTAAAGTTTTCTTGTGGTTGTTGTGGAACGTTTTCTTTATGTTCTCAGAACAATTTGAGAACATGACTTTAAATAGAACCATAAGGAAACCTGTAGGAAATGGTATGCTGAAGTACTGAAATTCCCACAGAAGAACGTTGTTTCTTAACATTCTCTTAACTATTTGAGAACATTCCCAATGTCAAACCAGTTGGAGAACATTCCACAACATGACCAACATTTTAATTAAATGTAACTACTGTATAAGAAACCTCAGGAAATATTTTAGTTTTTTTGGACATATATTTAACCCCTTATTTTTGTTGGCACAAAACTACCTCCATACTTCCATTCATTTGTATGGGTTACCTTCAGATGAGTCCCGTGACCAAAAGGCCAAAACGGAGATCACCATCATGTTTGTGAGAGTCTCCCCTTTCCATAGTGGGGTCATATTAGTTTGTCGCTCAAGTGGTTCGGACGGTACAGACAGAAGTTGGCACATCAGCGTTACCGACTTCAGACGAGTTCCGTGACACTTGTGGGGGTCATAGAGCAAAGCAGAGAACATCATCGTGTTCGTGAGTCTCCCCTTTCCATAGAATGGTCATACGGAAGGCCAAACCGGTCGGACACTACAAACATTTTCGTGAGAAGATGATTGTCGGGATGTCTCATGGTCTGACAAACACCGCTGTGGGGAAGGCCGACATAGGCGGATGTGGTGGATTGAGACGCAGCCCATGCAAAAACCTGATCTCTCTAGCTTAAACTGATGGATTGTGATGTGGATTTTTTTTATTATGTTACTTAGATTGAGCACGGGTGCTCTTAAGGACTAAAGTAATGAAATTCCAAGAAAATAACATTTTCTTTGTCAAGTTCCTTAAATGTGCTGAGAATGTTCCAAAGCCAAGCAACTATCCTGCACCATTCCCAGAAAGTTGTAGGAAGGTTGTATGCAGAATAAGCATAGGACAACCACGCTCTCACCTAGATCTAAGAAACATATGGTTCTCAGAACCTTATGTGCTAGCTGGGCTGGGCTCTCCCATATTTAGCTGTGTGTTTGTTTAACACATATAGCGTGTGTGTGTATGTGTTCCTACGTGCATGTTTGTGAGCTTGTGTGTTTGTGTGTCTTTGTGTGTGTCTGTGACTCTGTGTTTGTCCTACCCACATAGCACAGGCTATGTTGACTCCACAATCACATTTAGCTCACTAGTCTTTGAAGACTTGGGTGTTCGGTTGGCCCACTCTCAAATAGAAAATGCTGATCAACGGAAAAAATACTTTAGGAACAGTTTTCCCTTTTATATCATACTGAATAACATTACATGGACAGGGAGGACCTGGTCCTAGATCAGAACTCCTACTCTGAGACACTGTGAATACAGGACCAGAGTGAAATACTGTATGTGTTGCCAACTAACGTTTAAAAAAGCATGGCTTTAAAAATAATGGCTGTAAAATCAGTGGCTAAGTGAAACTCATTCTGAAACACAAACAGGCTTTTAATTGAAACAGTGAATCACCCGTCTGCCTCTGTGTCTCAGGTAATCAACACAACCCTCCATCTGGGTTTGTGGCTTGCGGCAATGGGAGAGACATGACGTAGAAAGCGTCCGACTCTGCCAGAGATATTCTCTCTTTCCTCCGCCACCCTTCAATCTGTCCATCCGGGGCAGGCGCGCTGTCTGTCACATAACTGCTGTGGGGGTTTTACCGCTGACATTTGCCAAACTGGCTTCCCAGTCTACAATGGCTCGAGTCACAGGCCTGAGAGAGATGTGATTGGAGTGACGCCTGACTCTGACTGACACGCTATTGGATAGAGGTCCACGACCCACAGGTCCTCTTATAGAGGCTCTGTTTCGACATATTTCTTATTTGTTCTTCTTTCAACTGCAGTCTACAATTCTCCCCCGATTGTGGCGTTGATGTGCGGTCTTCCTTGGGTTATAAGTTCAATAGTGCAGGTATACTCAAAGACTAGAATTGAAGAGTATGAACTTCAGAGTAGTATTCTTTCAGAACCTTTCAAAGAGTGCCTAAAAGAAGGCCCTGACAGGTAGTGAATGACTTGAGAAACATGTCTCCTTCCTCCTCTCCGGAAAGTGAAATGATCCTTTCGGAGAACTTTGGTCGTTCACATCCACCAGCTCCAGACTGCAGAGCCAGAGCCCGCTAGCTGCCTGGGAACCAGGGATAAAAGTCCAGGAAATTACTCAATACGGGAATAACCCACTCACTGCTCCCTGCTCCATCCAATCCACCCTCAGGAATCTTGGCATTCCAACCAGGACCGCTACAGCAGGGAAAGGGACTGGAGTGTTGGGAGGTGTTCAACTGTATTTAAATAATGTTTGATGCTTTAGCAACTTTTTCCTGATTGACAGCTTCTGAAATGCACTTCTCCCCATTTTCTGGCTGAGTATTGTGATCGAAATTAGCTGTAAAAACTGTAAGAGGTCAAATGTAAGTGTCCATATCATATAAATGTCTGACTCCAGGCCAAAGCATGCTTGTGTTGGCAATGACTGACAAGTGTGTGAAGTAACACCCATCTCCTTGGCCAACTCCTCTCCTATAGAACTGTGTTTTAAACTAAAGCACAGTCTCAATGACCAGATGGTAACCTCAGCCTTGTATTGATAGCAGACGCAGAGATGGGCAGTATTTCTGTTACATGTATTTTAAATATGTACAGTGGAACCCTTCTGAATCTGAATAAGCTTTTTATTGTATTTTTTCCCCTTTATTTTCAATTGTGCCTGAGCATTAATGTTTACCTCAAACTTTAACGTCAGGAGTTTGAGTAATCTGATAAATTTAAAAAGATAGGTGTGAGAATGTGAACTGTATATGGGAATATTTATGCATATATCTGTTATTCCCTTAATCATTTTACATATACAGTACTGACATAGTCGATATCTTTGCCATGATTTCTGTTGTTCAAATTAGTACTTTCAGTGACTTTATTGAACAGAGAGTAGGAGACTATAAGGGAGAATGAACCAGTAGTGTATTGTATGGTACACAGCAAATTGGACAGTTTTACCTAGTGTTGACTTTTCAGTGTAACATTTCTAGTGTTGATTCAGGAGTTAAATCAACACTCAGTGGTGTAAAAGAACCCCCGTGTTGGTGTTAATAACCAGTTACGCGTGATTGTGTCATTTTAACTCTGTGTGATGTAAAACACTCAAAACCACACCCATCATTATCATATTCCCCAGCATGCTCTATTGCAGGTTGATTTCAGAATTGTTCGTGTCTTTGTGTTTGCATGTACATTGATTGGTTTATTAATCTTATGCTACACAAAGATAAATAACATACATTTGTATAAACTAATCCAATCTGTTAGTAGTTGTACTTATTGAACCCATTACAGAGATGATTGTCCTAGTTTAGAAAATGTAGGTAGTCCCGTTAATTTACATTTCCTACCGTAGCATTCATTCTGAATGCAGGTTGTGGGTGATTAACAGTTCAACTTGTTGAGTATCCTCACTCTGGCAACAGGAATTTCACGTGACTTTGCAAGCAACCATAATATGAACTGTAACCCAGGAGTTTCCTAATGTAGCAGGTGTGAAATAAGACCATACTGGTCTTGATGAGAATAAAAAAATAATTTTCAGGGAAGGTGTCTCTTCTTCACTGTTCAACGAATCCAGTAAATATGGAGAAGGAGCTTAGATGGAGTGTCTCTTTGTTAACGTCCAAAAGCAGAAGTTGCATCACATGCTCTCTTTCTATTTCCCCTAAAAACCAGAACATCCGGTTTTCAGCAGAGGCAAGGTCTGAGTTTCCTAACACCACTGTGTTAGCGTACAACTAAGCTCTCAAAGAAAAGCCTTATGATACAGTATATACAGTATATTCTAAGAGAGTGGAAAGATGTACATCTAATTTCTTAACATCCCACTAATGAAAAACTGTAGGCCAGTGACATGAGGAGATGAGATGTGAAATTAGTGAGTGAATTGGATTTACAAATTCATGCTCTTTTTAGATTTATATACACTCATTAGGCAATGTGTGAATTGTTTGCCTTTTGTCCAATCATTGTGTTAAATAAGTCAGGCACACGCCGAAGGCCTATTATAATATACAGTATATACTGTATCAAATAGAAAATAATCAGTAAGCACAAGATATACTGCTGCTTGTGTTGTAACGTGCAAGTGTTCTTTGTTGCCATTTTTTTATTGGATTTAGAATTCCCATTCACCAGTTAAGTCAACAGAATTCCCATTCACCAGTTACGTCAACAGAATTTATGTCAGAGGAGCAGAGATCTAGCCTGCCCCCTCCGTTCAACAATGGGGCTCTTGTGTCTCTGTGTCAAAGACACTGCAAAATATTTACAACAGAGAGAGAGAGAGAGAGAAAGAGAGAAAAAAAATTAAAAGAGAGTACTGAACAGTGCTGTACTGAACAACCAGTTGAAAAACTGGGAGGGGTTGGAGAACGCTATCAGCATGGCCACTGCCCTTTAAAAACGTACCTCAAAGTCTGTTCAAGAACGTTTTGGGGAAACGTGTTATTCAGTACAAACCTTTCCGCAACGTAGCAAATGTTCAAGCGAACTGAACACACCTCTGGAGTGACATTTACTCTCACGGGTGGTAAAAAAATAAGTTCTAAAAGCTACACCACTAATAAGCCACACCTGAACATAACCTATGGATTACATAAAAAAAGATCCAGCTGCTTTGTCAACCCTGCATGAAAGTGAATAAAACCCCAAGAATTGGTTAAATTAACCCATGTTTGAGTAATCTGAGCAACCCAACATGTTGGGTTATTCAAACCTGTCACATTATGCTAGCTTGCAAAGTAATGTGTAATTCCTATTGAAATCCAGCCAGAGTGAGGATATCCTGAATTTTGTATCACCCAAAACCTGCATTCAGAATGATTCCCAGGGTTCGGAAAACTGCAGTATGAGACTAGCTAAAGCATCTAAACTGGAACAACCATTTCAGTAACGGGTGCAATAAGTCCAAGTAACATATTGGATTAGTTTAGAAAATGTATGTCATTTATATTTGAGAAGCATAAGATTAATTAATCAATCAATGTACATGCAAAACTATTGATATTAAAACAAACAAATCTTAAAATCAACCTGCAACAGAGTATGCTGGGAAATATGATAATGATCGGCGTGCTTTTTAGTTCAACTCTGGTTATTAAAGAGCGACTACCCTAAAAAGCAACTAATCCCTTTGAAAACCGGCTATGTGAGTCAGAAACATTTATTCTAGTGTCAAAATTGAATACAAAGTGTAAATAAGATAATTTCGGTCAGTCTTGTCTAAAACAGAGTTTGGAACCACAGCATGTCACAACGAATAAATAAGCATGTCAACAAATCATGCCTCCTTTTGCCGAGCTCACATGCAAATCACCCCTCTGCCCACTTCGCTTCCCTTCGTTGAATGGGGGTCCGTTGTTTCATCACCACCAACGCGTTCAAAGACGGCCGACTGAAAAGCCTCCACAGCTACAGTCAGTCTACATCTGTAAAGCATAGAATTAGGGGTTTCCACTAGTTCCCACAGCCACAAAGTCAAAATTGTCTATATCGTAAAAATTAATGAAAACAAAAATTAGCTTTTTGGTCTTCATTTCAGGTTAGGGTTAGGCATAAGGTTAACAGTGTGGTTAAGGTTAGGGTTCGGTTTAAAATCACATTTTAAAAGGATACATTTTAGAAATAGGCGGGCTTTAAGACTTTGTGGCTGTGGTAACTAGTGACAACCTAGAATTAGCTTGACCCGAGTTACTGCCCTGATGACACAGATGGCTTCATCAACAACGGTAATGTGTGTTATGTGAAAAGTTGTATAAGAAAATACCCGGTTTGATAAACTAGTAGGTAGATTATCCAGCCAAGCAGATACAAGTAGTAGAGTCATTTTGGTTGTGAAGTGCATTATCAAAAAGCTTTGTCCTTTATAATAAAATCCAATTTACCACTTAGCTGTCTATTGTATCACCCTGTCATAGGCCCTCCCAGTCAACACCACCTCATAAGATGAGGAAGTACATTGTTTATGAGAATTGTCTGCGGCGGTTGTTTGAGAAATGTCCAATTTGCAGCCGAACATGCAACATAGAGAAGACCAGCAAAGGGACCCTCAGCATCACGCAGACATGCCCTTGCTGTGAGCATTCCTATAAATGGAAAAGGGAGGACACTTGAATCAGGTTGGTGACATTTGACCTGGTCAAAGAAGAAAATAGTCTCTAATTTTGTCCCAATTCACCTTCGTAACCTAGCCTGGTGGAACCGGCCTGATCGCTGCATTTACCATACTATTTCAATTGACATATTGTGATATCTGAAGTGAAATAGAAAGGTGAATGCAGCAATCAGGTTGGTTCCACCATGCTAATGATAACCACCATTGATAATGTAATCAGTTCTCTGTCTGTGTGTTTGTGTGTGACCGACCAGTATCTTTGATGAGAGCCAATCTACGTTGCCATGCCCATCAATGGGGCTCTGGCAAAGGCCTTACCTCCATCCTCACCTCTTGCCTGCTCACCAACGGTCATCGATGGGGAGACCAGAATTAGGTAGGTTTAGTCGGACCTGATCAAACTTCAACATAGTATATGCTTCTTTGTAAGATGTCACCTATCCTAACTACCATTGGTAATAGAACAGTGAATGTGTATGTGTTCACAGATGCATCTATGGAGCCAGCACTTGGAGACTTGCAAGAGGATGTGATGGAGTCCTGACTGACATAGAGGCTTGAAACTCAAATCAAAGCAAATTTTATTTGTCAAATGCGCCGAATACAACAGGTGTAGACCTTACCGTGAAATGCTTACTTACAAGCCCTTAACCATCAATGCAGTTTTAAGAAAATAGAGTTAAGAAAATATTTACTAAATAAACTAACACAATAAAATAACAATAATGAGCTATATACAGGGGGTACCGTTACCAAGTCAATGTGCGGCGGTACAGGTTAGTAGAGGAAAAGTGACTATGCATACATAATAAACAGCGAGTAGCAGCAGTGTAAAAATAAAGGGGGGGGGGGTCAATGCAAATAGTCCGGGTGGCCATTTGATTATTTGTTCAGCAGTCTTATGGCTTGGGGGTAGAAGCTGTTAAGGAGCCTTTTGGACGTAGACTTTGCGCTCCGGTACCGCTTACCATGGGGTAGCAGAGAGAATAGTCTATGACTTGGGTGACTGGAGTCTTTGACAATTTTTTGGGCTTTCTTCTGACACCGCCTAGTATATAGGTTCTGGATGGCAGGAAGCTTGGCCCCAGTGATGTACTGGGCTGGACGCACTAACTTCTGTAGAGCCTTACGGTTGCCATATCAGGCGGTGATGCAACTGGTCAGGATGCTCTCGACGGTGCAGCTGTAGAACTTTTTGAGGATCTGGGGACCCATGCCAAGTCTCCTGAGGGGGAAAAGACGTTGTCGTGCCCTCTTCACGACTTTCTTGGTGTGTTTGGACCATGATAGTTTGTTGGCGATGTGGACACCAAGGAACTTGAAACTCTTGACCAGCTCCACTACAGCCCCGTCGTTGTGAATGGGGGCGTCTTCGGCCCTCCTTTTCCTGTAGTCCTTTGTCTTGCTCACGTTGAGAGAGAGGTTGTTGTCCTGGAACCACACTGCCAGGTCTCTGATCTCCTCCCTATAGGCTGTCTCATCGTTGTCAGTGATCAGGCCTACCACCGTTGTTTCATCAGCAAACTTAATGATGGTGTTGGAGTCGTGCTTGGCCACGCAGTCGTGGGCGAATAGGGAGTACAGGAGGGGAGTAAGCATGCACCCCTGAGTGGCCCCCGTGTTGAGGATCAGCGTGGCAGATGTGTTGTTGCCTACCCTTACCAGCTGGGGGCGGCTCATCAGGAAGTCCAGGATCCAGTTGCAGAGGGAGGTGTTTAGTCCCAGGGTCCTTAGCTTAGTGATGAGCTTTGAGGGCACTATGGTGTTGAACGCTGAGCTGTAGTCAATGAACAACATTCTCACATAGGTGTTCCTTTTGTCCAGGTGGGAAAGGGCAGTGTAGACGCGTTGCCTGTTTGATGGTTCATCTGAGGGCATAGCAGGATTTCTTATAAGCGTCCGGATTAGTGTCCCGCTCCTTGAAAGCGGTAGCTCTAGCCTTTAGCTCGGTTTGGATGTTGCCTGTAATCCATGGTTTCTGGTTAGGATATGTACATATGGTCACTGTGGGGACGACGTCGTCGATGCACTTATTGATGAAGTCGGTGACTGAGGTGGTATACTCCTCAATGCCATTGGATGAATCCCAGAACATATTCCAGTCTGTGCTAACAAAACAGTCCTGTAGAGTAGCATCCGAGTCATCTGACCACTTCCGTATTGAGCGAGTCACTCGTACTTCCTGCTTTAGTTTTTGCTTGTATACAGGAATCAGGAGGATAGAGTTATGGTCAGATTTTCCAAATGGAGGGCAAGGGAGAGCTTTGTATGTGTCTCTGTGTGTGGGGTAAAGGTGGTCTAGATTTTTTTCCCCTCTGGTTGCACATGTGACATGCTGGTAGAAATGAGGTAAAACGGATTTAAGTTTGCCTGCATTAAAGTCCCCGGCCACTAGGAGCGCTGCTTCTGGATGAGCATTTTCTTGTTTGCTTATGGCCTTATACAGCTCTTTGAGTGCGGTCTTAGTGCCAGCGTCGGTTTGTGGTGGTAAATAGACGGCTACGAAAAATATATATGAAAACTCTCTAGGTAGATAGTGTAGTCTACAGCTTTTCATGAGGTACTCTACCTCAGGCGAGCAATCCCTCGAGACTACCTTAATATTAGACATCGCGCACCAGCTGTTATTGACAAATAGACACACACCCCCATCCCTCATCTTACCAGACGTAGCTGTTCTGTCCTGCCGATGCACGGAAAACCCAGCCAACTGTATATTATCCGTGTCGTTGTTCAGCCACGACTCGGTGAAACATAAGATATTACTGTTTTTTAATGTCCCGTTGGTAGGATAGTCTCGAACGGACCTCATCCAGTTTATTCTCCAGTGATTGCACGTTGGCTAATAGAACGGATGGTAGAGGCGGCTTACCCACTCGCCAACGAATTCTCACAAGGCACCCTGATCTCCGCCCCCTGTATTTCCTTATTTTCTTAATGCGAATGACAGGGATTTGGGCCTTGTCTGGGAGCAACATTATATCCTTCACGTCTGACTCATTAAATAAAAAAGATTTGTCCAGTTCGAGGTGTTGAATCGCTGTTCTGATATCCAGAAGCTATTTTCCCTCATAAGAGATGGTAGCATCAACATTTTGTACAAAATAAGTTACAAACAATGCGAAAAAACACACAAAATAGCACAATTGGTTAGGAGCCCGTAAAATGGCAGCCATCCCCACCGGTGCCATTCTACTGACATCACTGAATGGAGAGAGACCTGGCACTCAACACATCCACAATGTTGGACTGAAGGTGATTAATAATAATACAGTGCAGTATTTGCAACACCCTTTTCATTATATGTGTCACTTATGAACTCTGCCTCAACTCTGCCTATTTCTACAGATGGAGAGGACTGTAGAAGCTTTTGCCTGATGCAAGTCTTGGTCATTTGAGTTGGGTGGGTTTTATCTGACCTGTTCAAACTTCAACATAGTACCTGTTTGTGTGTCAAATATTACCTATCCTAACTGCCATTGGTAATATAACTGTGACTATGTGTGTATGTGTTCACAGAAACATGTATGGAGACAGCACATGGAGACTTGCAAGATGATGCGATGAAGTCTAGACTGACAGACGTGCATGATCTGGCACTCTGCATAACAATTTTACTAGACAGAACTATTACTTGTGTTGCATTTTTTACATATTGAATTGAATGGTATCAGTCGAAATGGGTAGGAAGAAACCCTTTGCATTCTGCACCAGGATCAGGGAACTCCGGTTGTATACAGGACACCACACAGGAAGGTATGACCACTCTGACATGTTTTGCTAAGTTAGTCCACAAGACAAAATGCTGATAGGCACAGTATCTGTATCAGCTGGGAATGACAATGAAAGGTGAAAGGTGATCATTTTTATATTAGCAGAACACTGCTTCTATGATATTATGTAAAGCAGTGGTCACCAACCGGTCGATCGGAACCGACGGATCGATCTCCAAGGCATTCCTAGTCGATCACCAAATATTTCTGTAAAAAATCCAACGACAAAGCCTTGCGTTCCTATTTTTCAAAATTTGTTTTGTGCTGTTGGCGGTAGGTGCACTTGATTCAGCAGCCCTAATGCCGGGAAGGCAAAGTGTTCCCATTTTGAACCATTTGTATTTGTATTAAGGATCCCGATTAGCTGCTGCCAAGGCAGCAGCTACTCTTCCTGGGTTCCAGCAACATTAAGGCAGCTATATACAATTTAAAATATTACATTACATTACATTTCATAACACTTTTCACAAAACATTATGTGTGTGCCCTCAGGCCACTACTCTACTACCACATACTACTGTATATCTACAATAAAAAATCCATGAGGTACGTGTGTAGAATGCGTGTGTTAGCACGTGTATGTGTATGCGTGTGCCTGTGTGTGTGTCTCTTCACAATCCCCGCTGTTCCATAAGGTGTTTTTTTATCTGTTTTTTAAATCTGATTCTACTGCTTGCATCAGTTACCTGATGTGGAATAGAGTTCCATGTAGTCATGGCTCTATGTAGTACTGTGCGCTTCCCATAGTCTGTTCTGGACTTGTGAAGAGACCTTTGGTGGCATGTCTTGTGGGGTATGCATGGGTGTCCGAGCTGTGTGCTAGCGTTTAAACAGACAGCTCGTTGCATTCAACATGTCAACACTCCTTACAAAAACAAGTAGTGATAAAGTCAATCTCTCCTCTACTTTGAGCCATGAGCGATTGACATGCATATTATTAATGTCCCTGTTCTGAGCCAATTGTAATTTTCTTAAGTCCTTCTTTGTGGCACCTGACCACACAACTGGACGGTAGTCCAGTAGCCTGTAGGACCTGCCTTGTTGAAAGTGTTATTAAGAAGGCAGAATAGCACTTTATTATGGACAGACTTCTCCCCATCTTAGATACTGTTGCATCAACATGTTTTGACCATGACAGTTTACAATACAGGGTTACTCCAAGCAGTTTAGTCACCTCAACGTGCTAAATTTCCACATTATTCATGTTAGTTGAGGTTTAGGGTGTAGTGAATGATTTGTCCCAAATATAATGCTTTTCGTTTTTGAAATATTTAGGGCTAACTTATTTCTTGCCACCCGTTCTGAAACTGACTGCATCTCTTTGTTAAGTGTTGCAGTGATTTCACTCGCTGTAGTAGCTGACGTGTATAGTGTTGAGTCATCCGCATACATAGACACACTGGCTTTACTCGCAGGTCATTAGTAAAGATTTGAAAAAGTAAGAGGCCTAGACAGCTGCCCTGGGGAATGCCTGATTCTACCTGGATTATGTTGGAGAGGCTTCCATTAAAGAACACCCTCTGTGTTATGTTAGACAGGTAACTCTTTATCCACAATATAGCAGGGGGTGTAAAGCCATAACACATACGTTTTTCCAGCAGCAGACTATGATCGATAATGTCAAAAGCCTTAGTGAAGTCTAATAAAACAGCTCCCACAATGTTTTTATTATACATTTCTCTCAGCCAATCATCAGTCATAAGCGTGCTAAAAATCAGTTGTTAATTAGTTTAATGTGAAATAGCATTGTATCTGGTAAAAAAATTTTTTTGCCCAAACGTTTACTAAGGCTTGGCAACAGGCTGAGCCAGTAAAGGGTGCTTTGCTATTCAAATGTATTTATAAAGCCCTTTTTATATCAGCAGATGTTACAAAGTGCTATACAGAAACCCAGCCTAAAACCCCAAACAGCAAGCAATGCAGATGTACAAGCACGATGGCTAGGAAAAACTCCCTAGAAAGGCAGGAACCTATGAAGAAACCTACAGAGGAGCAAGTCCTCTTCTGGCTGTGCCGGGTAGAGATTATAAGAATACATGGCCATTAAGACCAGATTGTTCTTCAAGATGCTCAAACGTTCATAGATGACCAGCAGGGTCAAATAATAATCACAGTGGTTGTAGAGGGTGCAACAGGTCAGTACCTCAGGAGTAAATGTCAGTTGGCTTTTCATAGCCGAGCATTCAGAGGTCGAGACAACAGGTGCAGTAGAGAGAGTCGAAAAAAGCAGGTCCAGTGAACAGGTCAGGGTTCCATAGCAGCAAGTAGAGGAGGATGGATCGAGGGTGATTCTAAGTGGATCCCTGTGAGTAGTAGATCTGTGCCAGCACAGAGGGATAGGCCAACGAGTGATATATGCTTCAGTTAGCTTCTTAGCGTTCATAGCAATCTTTATTAACTGTACCACAGAGATGGAACGTAAGTCACAGAAAATAGATATTGTGGTGGCAGCTGCAGAGAAGTACTTGTGTGTACGATATTTGACTTCAGAAGAGTTATAGGGTGTGTTGAGTGGTGGTGTCCCGTCCTCCCAGGCTGTTGGTTAAAATCGTGGAATAGGGTGGTGGGTTTTAATGAGTGCAGGGTTAGTTGGCAGCGTAATAAAAAGTTTGTATCACAAAGTATAATGGATTTATACTATGGTCCAGTTGGGGGCGGTATTGCAACATATTGGATGCCAACCATCGTTAACCCCACAGAGTCAATGTCCGCACCCCTGTGGAAATCTACTTAGCATAATACAAAAATCCTGATAAAAATCTGTCAGTTTAAGTTTTTTTTTGGCATTGTATTCATCTCAAACCACCGCATCCGCTGATGTCGCACTTCCGCATCTCCGGTGAAAGGTGACAGAGCTAGAGCGATGTTTGTCAGACCATGAGACATCCTGAAAATCGGTCTTCTCACAAAATCGTCTGTAGCATCAGTATTTTAACAGATGTAGAGTCAACCATATGTAGTACTGGATTTTTGGTTTAGATCCTTTCTGATATACAGGTATCAATTTGTTTCTATGAATGGAAATTCCTCTGACAAATCTAACATACATTTCAGAGTTCCTCAAGGCTCTGTTCTTGAACCATTACTGTTCTATTTATTTATGCTATTTCTCTGTGATGTTATTCGTAAACACAATGTCCATTTCACCGGCTCCGACATAACAGGTGGGTCATCATAAGCAACATCAGGGCCCAAGCTGAGGCCAAAACCAAGACGTCGCCCATATTTCTAGCCCAGTTGGGAACACTTTCACTGGCTGCCGGGTCAGACGGCATCCCTGTGTAAAAACAGAATGACCCACATATACCCCAAGCATCCATCCATACACTTGTCATGTGGTGCTGTATGTGGCAGGTATTTGGGGTTTTGGTACAGGGCACATAACCTGCACTATGGGTCAGGTATTTGGGGTGTAGGTGAGAAACATATGGGTCAGGTATTTGGGGTTAAGGGGAGAGAGGAATACATACAGTACAGTACAGTACAATATGGGGCAGGTGTGTTGTCGAGGGGAAAGAGAGCTACATAAAAATGTAGTATCTTAATTTGAGCCCATTTGCTACAGCAGGAAAATAATCCTGCAGCAACAGGAAATGTGAAATATTAAGTGGATTATAATTAATTACATTTTTGTGGGGGTTGATACATTGATACAGTCTGAAATTTCAGTGGCAATTACAAACTTCAGAAGCCTTTTTAAACCTCAAATACACTACACGTTTGACATGTTGTCCTGCAACAGGGTGATCAATTTAAGATCCTAAATCTGTATGGGTCATGTATTTATGGTTGGGAGGAGATAAGAGTACATATGGGGCAGATTTATCAAAGAAAAGAAAGGAGCTGATTCATCAAAGAGGCTGATTTATCAAACCTAAATCTATCCCTCAGACTGCCTCAGGAGCTGCTGGACATATGTTGTAATTTTCTCTACCAGGATTGAACACATGAGAAAACACCAGACACCTATGCTGAGGGCAACAACTGGAGGGGTGAATGGACTGAACCTACAGTATGTGGTGTGTAAGCTAGGAGCATAATAACATGTTGTTGAATATGAATGAATGAATAAATTATGTTTTGGACCATACAGAATAGATAAAGCTATATTGTTGACTCCAGTCTGTTTCTCATTTACAAACCCACGGTCTCTAAAAACCACTGAATACAGAGCATTCATAATACTAAATATGTACCCCTGGCAAAAACACATGCTTCTCTCTTAAATCTACAGAGTACATCGTCTAATGTGAGAACGCAGGGCTTACCCTGCTAAGACCTAGGGGGATGGAAAGAGCACTTTTCATCAGACTGATGATGGGACAATCCCTCTGTAGCACTTGGCTGAACATTGAGTTTTTGCACCTCCTTGTGTGTGTGTGTGTGTACCTTGGTGACGAGGGTAGGCGTGTGTATGAGTGTGTTTATGTGCCTGTTTGTGTGTGAACCTTGGTGACGTGCATACATTTGTGTGTTTTCTCTTCGTTCTCTCCTCTCATTAAGATGGTATTAGGGCCCCATTCACTTTTCCCATACATCAGTCTGTATGAGTGGAGTGGCCTATTCACCATGGGCCCGATTCAGACTTAGGAAATCTACACGTTCCCTATGCACACCTTTCCTACACACTTCTCAGTAGTTGGTATTCAGACTTACCTTATGCAGGTGCATAATGGGTTTTACAGGCATGGTTCCCTTGCACGTGTTGAATACATGTAGCCCTTTCCTGCAGTCAAGTGACCATGGGTGTAATGATTCATAATTTCATAATTAATACACTTTTTATTTTTATTACGCAGAAAATCCAGTGTTTCTATTTCAAACAGTTTTGTTATACTTCAGCCTTCTGTGATGTATATAAAGTGTAATACTGGGATGCATACTCAAAATTGAATACATCTCAACTCTATATCTGACATGGTACATGTGTCTTATCTTTTTTAAGCCCATAACCATGTGTGTGAGGTGTATACTTTTGTTGCAAAGTAGATTTGTTTAAGACTACCAAGAAACACTCTGTGTGACCCTGATTTAGCCCACTGCAGTAAAACATTTATTAAACCATTGAAAACCCTCCCACTTGCTGGCAAACAGATTTTCTCATGGAGTTTTCATTCAATAGGGGTTTCAGTATCTAAAGGCATACTTCTAAATGTGACTCATTTCAGGAAACTAGGCATATGTTGCACGTCACTACTTCACAGGAGAGGCATTTGAACGTAAACAATTTTTTGTTGTTGTTGTATTTTTTGGCAGAAATGCTTTCTGGAACATTAATGTGCCTTAATATCAAACTTGTATGCCATCTGTAAATACGAATACAATTGTTAAATTACGAGCCTAGTTGCTCTAGCCACAGAAAAAGACAGGAACCTTCCCGCTAGCCATGATTGGCTGAGATAATAGATGGGCTGGACATGCCGAGAGATGATTTTGGATTGGTCTGCCATGTAGCTTGCTTCTGTCTATAACATGAGCTGCTCAGTATGTGTAGGTAATTATTTCTAAAGCAGCTTTTTTGAAAGATATCACAAAGAACTGCAAAAGTGTATTGAAATCAGTGGAATTCCTGGTCGAAGCAGAGAATGATAGCTAAGGAGATGGAGAAAATTCTGGCATTTGATTGCAAATATGCGGAGGGAGTCGCAAAGAGAACACACAGAAGGCTGTTGTATAAAACACCTGTCTCCGGATTACATCTTCAAACTAAGGGCAATCGTGGCATCCATGACAGAGAGGGAGAAGCGTTCCTCCATGTATACGGGTAAGCGAGTCTAGCTAGCTACATTTTCAGATATTATACATTTCTAATTTTGTCATGAATTCATTTTCATTGCAAGTTAAACGTAGCTAACATGTGTATGATCTGTGGAGTAATATTATTTGTATCTCAGAAATCCATTTGCATTGCTAGTTGCTAGCTAGCTAACATTAAACCTAGTTGGTTAGCTTTAGCTACCTGCAGATTCATGCAGGGTAGTAACGTTATGAGTTGGGATTATGGTTCATTGTTTAGCTAGCTAGCTATATGTCTAAAGAAAAGACTCCACTATGCAAGTAACCATTTCACTGGACCATTTACACCTTCTGTATCCTGTGCATGTGACAAATAAACTTAGATTTTATTTGATATAGTGTGTGTTTCCCAGATATGGTAATGTGAAGAACAACATGACCTGCACCAAAGTCAGATTAGGATATAACATTAGGCCAAGTTCTAGAATTCTCCGGTAGAATGCCCTGCTTTTATTTTCATCACACTCACAACCATAAGATATTTTCTGTAATTAGCTTGCCATTAACTTGTAAATAATGATCTTGTTGTGAGTTTATTGTTCTGTAATAATGAATACATATTAGCTAAAGTTAAGATGTTGTCAGCTACGATATGGTCATTATTTGAACTGGCTAGCCAGCTAACTTAACGTTAGCTAGCTAACAAGCTAGAAACTAACCAAAACATTGTTTAGAAAGTTGCTTTTAGTTACCTGGTTTGCTAGACTGACATATACTAAATACATTTTTAAACGGATGGGTATATTGGTGTTAAAATACACCAGTTATGTTATTCTGATGTCATGGAGCCTGTCGTTTTTGTATTTATACTTTTCCATAACGATAAAGACAAGTTTGTTGTCGGACGACAATAGAATGTTCATGATGTCACTGCGACAACTGTCTACAGACATGTCGATAGACGTAGTATAAACCAGCCTTTAGTCTTGAAATCTTTGGTTGTTTAGTACACTACTGTACTGACTCTGTTTAGCACATGGCCTCACATGTGAATCCTTTAAGAGATGGGTGGGGCTAAGGCTTAAGAGGGTGTGAACGATGTTGAATGGTTGTAGACAAAAAAAGAGCTCTCCAGTAGGTGTACCAAAACATTCAAGGGCCATTTTCTCAAAAGTGGGGTTACAAGTTTATCAACTTTCAAAGTAGAATTACTTTCCCATTGTTCCTCAACTGTAGTGTATTATATACCATTTTATAGCTCTGAGTCTCTAATTTTATCCAATGAAAAAAAAAAGTGCTACTTAAGACCGAATCGAGCTGGTCGGTCACAAATTTGGTGTACCTTTAATTAGAATTTTCTCGAAAGACACTAGAATATATGGAGAGCACAGTTCAGAATATTAGCGATCAATAAAAGAAAGCACCGATTGGTAGATACAAAAAAATATATATTATTTAGGGTTAGGAAAGTATTTATGAATAATAATAAAGAAAACTGGTTTGGAGAGCCTTTACTCACAAAATATATTGGTGAATAAAAAATACAGTGGTTTGATTCATCCTGAAAGTTGTCATATTCAATTGTTGAATCCATGACATGGATAATAGTAGAGAGTGCATGACACAAGTAATTTTTCCAACAATTGTTTACAGACAGATTATTTCACTTATAATTCACTGTATCACAATTCCAGTGGGTCAGAAGTTTACATACACTAAGTTGACGGTGCCTTTAAACAGCTTGGAAAATTTCAGAAAATGATGTAATGGCTTTAGAAGCTTAGACATAATTTGAGTCAATTGGAGGTGTACCTGTGGATGTATTTCAAGGCCTACCTTCAAACTCAGTGCCTCTTTGCTTGACATCATTGGAAAATCAAAAGAAATCAGCCAAGACCTCAGAAAACAAATTGTAGACCCCCACAAGTCTGGTTCATCCTTGGGAGCAATTTCCAAACTCCTGAAGGTACCACGTTCGTCTGTACAAACAATAGTACGCAAGTATAAACACCATGGGACCACGCAGCCGTCATACCGCTCAGGAAGGAAGTGCATAGGGAAGTCTCCTAGAGATGAACGTATTTTTGTGCGAAAAGTGCAAATCAATCCTCTCGTCTGATGAAACAAAAATAGAACTGTTTGCCCATAATGACCATTGTTAAGTTTGGAGGGAAAAGGGGGATCTTGCAAGCCGAAGAACACCATCCCAACTATGAAGCACGGGGGTGGCAGCATCATGCTGTGGGGGTGCTTTGCTGCAGGAGGGACTGGTGCACTTCACAAAATAGATGGCATCATGAGGAAGGAAAATTATGTGGATATATTGAAGCAACATCTCAAGACATCAGTCAGGAAGTTAACGCTTGGTCGCAAATGGGTCTTCCAAATGGACAATGACCCCAAGCATGCTTCCAAAGTTGTGCCAAAATGGCTTAAGGACAACAAAGTCAAGGTATTGGAGTGGCCATCACAAAGCCCTGACCTCAATCCTATAGAACATTTGTGGGCAGAACTGAAAAAGCGTGTGCGAGCAAGAAGGCCTACAAACCTGACTCAGTTACACCAGCTCTGTCAGGAGGAATGTGCCATAATTCACCCAACTTATTGTGGGAAGCTTGTGGAAGGCTACCCGGAATGTTTGACCCAAGTTAAACAATTTAAAGGCAATGCTACCAAATACTAATTGAGTGTATGTAAACTTCTGACCCACTGGGAATGTGATGAAAGAAATAAAAGTTGAAATAAATCATACTCTCTACTATTATTCTGACATTTCACATTCTTAAAATAAAGTGGTGATCCTAACTGACCTAAGACAGGGAATTTTTACTAGGATTAAATGTCAGGAATTGTGAAAAACAAAGAACCAAGTCCTCCTTTGCTTCTCCCAGGGCCACCTCTGAAGCCTCATTCTACAAGGGGTTGGTCAAAACAAGCATTGTGATTGGTTGAGACGCGTTCTAAACTATACTCAAAAATCTGTTTAGCACGGGTAAGCCTGTGATGCAAAAATGGGCATCTTGTTTTCCGTTCCATCTGACAAATCCCTGCGCATCCACCATCCTATCAGCCCAGCCAGCCAATTCATTAACTTGATCTCCACTGTAAAAAGCATCTAGACATTATTTCCCCATGCTTCTCAGCCTAACATTTGGTTTGTATAGACGTTGCTGTCTGTCTTCGACATTTGCAACATTGTTTCAATATTGAAATTCGATCTCCTCTGTCCTATTGAGAATTAGGTGTCATCTTTAGGAAATATTTTCTCACCCAGTCAAAAGCATAATTTTTATGGATATATACAAAGAAATGTCAATAGAAAAACAGGTTAAACTAAATGAAATGCAGCTACTTTGATGTTATTCTAGCCGTAGTTGGCTAGCTAGCAAGCCAGGGATAAGAGCATTGCCAGTCAGCATGGCAATGGAACATTTTGAACGAACGACTTGGTCGTGTCCATAGATATAGAACAAAAAGACTGGGTCGTGTCTCTGGCAACCTAACCGATACAATGAACGGACATCTTTTCTCAGCCAGTCGAAATCATGAATCAGCATAATTTTTATGGATATATACAAAGAAATGTCAATAGAAAAATAGGTCAAACGACATGAAATGCAGGTAGTTTGCTGTCTTATCAGCTTCAGTTTGAAGTGATTGTGTTAGCTGTGTAGTTGGCTAGCTCCTCTGAACAGTGTCCTGACGAGAAAGCACATTTTCTATGCCAGGCGAAATCATTAGCTCATTGTTATGGATGTATCCAAAACAGCTTAAACGAATGCAAATGCAGCTGTTATTCTAGCAGCACAGTTTGACATGACTGTGCTAGCCATAGTTGGCTAGCTAGCAAGCAAGGGATAAGAGCGTTGCCGGTCAGCATGGCAACGGAACATTTAGAATCAACGATTGGGTCCATAGATATAGAACAAAAATACTTCACAACTGGGTCACGTCTCTGGCAACCTAGCCGATAAAATTAATGGCCAGCTGGCTTGGCTAGCAACCATTAGAGGGATGAAATAGTAGCTTATGAATACATTTATCAAGTTTTTATTTAATTGGTAACCCATTGTAGAAAAGCAACTGTACACTCAAGGTTGTGCAAAATATATTTTTTAACATGTCTGTGCTGATCTATTATTGAGTCCATGCAACTTATGTGACTTGTTAAGCACATTTTTTCTCCTGAACTTATTTAGGCTTTCCATAACAAAGGGGTTGAATACTTATTGACTCAAGACATTTCAGCTTTCCATTTTTTATTCATTTGTAAACATGACTAAAACATAATTCCACTTATTGTGTGTAGGCCAGTGACAAAACATCTCCATTTAATCAATTTTAAATTCAGGCTGTAACACAGCAAAATGTGGAAACAGGGTTTGAGAGTACAGACCTATCATCAGGAACTGTTTCATCCCAACCTCTCACTACAGCTTAGAACCAGAACGCAGAGAGAAGGGAGGAGTGGCGAGAAAGAGAGAGAGATAATAAAAGAGGGGGGGGAGAGTGACCTTATGGATTGAATAAAATAATCACTGAATATTGGACACAGACTGTGACATGGATTGGGGGTTGGTTAAGATTCCTCTCTCAGAATTGGGCTACTTTTTAAACTTCCTCTCAGCTTTTGGTCCAGCAGCATGGGCAGAGAGAGAGAGAGACGGCCCTGTGAGTGTGTAGTGTGTAGTGTGTAGTGTGTAGTGTGCAGTGTTGCTTTGTGGTGGAAATCAGATGGTGTTTATGAATAAAAGACAGACAGATTAGAAATGTTTTTACAGTGAAATCATACGTATTTGAGACAGAGAGAGAGTGATAGGTAGATAGAGAGAGACCGAGAGGGAGAGAGAGAGAGATTTTCGTTATCGCCCTCTTGGATGTGAGCAATAGCTGCCAATGAAAAGGAGGAATACCGTAAAACTTCAATTAAACGCTGAGTCTCAAATAGCCGCCTGTCCCTTTTAATAGCTGGGCAACAGCACACATTTCAGCAAATAAACAACAGTTTCAAATAAACGCAGAATTAATCTTTTTTTACGAGGTTTAATGTTTGATTTGTTTCATTAAATTATTCAGTAATGACTAGAAAAATATGTTTTTATTGCCGTTTTTATTGCCAGTAAGAAACTGCTAGCCATTGGCTGCTGACAGTAGGCCTAATAACAACACATATTCAACTAACAATTTACTTTTAGTTCCCTTCAGTTGGTATAGTTTACATTATCATTCCATTTAATGACATTGTTTCGTTTACCTTCATTTGCTTCCTCTGTAAACGCAGACACGGCCGTGTGATTGTTGCTGAGGATCCTTAGTAACAGTTGATAATAATTTTAAAAAATACATTTAGGCTAATTAAATCGTTATGGAGCGGAGCGCAGACCAGCACAGACCAGTTTGAACCTGATGCATGGGGCAATACTTGGCTGTGTCATCACACAGTTCCATGGTTAGTGCAGGCAATAGACGAGGGTATAGCCTACTATTGTACACTATTCTCCCTATTATAATTCTATGTACACTAATCCAACATTACCATGGGTTAAAGAACTGAATGTGGCAATTTTCAGAATAATCAAACCACCGTTTTCTTTCTTTCGTGCGTAAAGGCTCTCCAAACCAGTTTAAATACTTTCCTAACCCTAAATAATCTACAGGATCAGAGTATTTTAAAATCTAGCAATTGGTGCTGAAACAGAGACGAATATGCATATACTGTATTTAGATGGCTTTCTTTCATTGATCCCTACTATTTTGAACCCGTTCTCTCAATATATTATATTGAGTCTGTTGATGAAATTCAAACTAAAAGGTACACCTTATTTAAAGGGATGGCTTAAGATAAATGTACTGAAAACCCTATTGAATGAAAACTCCTTAAGAAAATCTGTTGGCAGGAAGTGGGATCTTCCTCAGCGGTTGAATTACATTTATTCAGCGCTCGCACGGGAACCACGCCTGCAAAGCCTGTTCCTTCATAAGGTAATTCTGAATACCAAGTACTGAGAAGTGCATAGGAAAGGCATATGTAAGAAAGGCCTTATTTCTGAAGTCGTAATCGAGCCCAATGTGCTTTTCTTTATTTTTTTATTATCAGGAATAATACTTGATTTGATGTGTGTTTGGTGAAATATGTATAAAAGTAGAGTAATTGCCCATAATTCTCTACCTGTGGGTAGTTGTACTTCCAATTTTGATCTTCATGTTTTAGTGACTACAAAGAAAATGTATTAACCTACTGGGATTTAACTAACTTTCTGTTTTGTCTGTTTGGACTCAAGAGATACGTATTGTTGTGTTAGTCTTTTTGCAGGCAGTCGTGTTCTTTTCAGGAATTGATTTGCAATTTTGTCTGTATAATATAGTTTTGATGAATGTATTTATGTTTTGAGAAGACCCAACTACATTTAAAAAACTAATTTACTGTTTTGCAAAAGGCCACAGAGTTCTGTTTCTTGTGGACTCACCTTGACCTCTGACCCCAAAATGTTATCAAAAGGTCAGGGTGGTCAAAGCCACAGGCTTCTTTACTGCGCTCAGTATTTTTCCACCCAGTAATGGTGGTAAGGGAATAAGTCTGTGTTGGCTTGCTCCTGGTCAGGAACTTGCCCTCTGACCAGCTGACCTCTGCCCTCTCCTCCTCTCCTTTCAAAGTAACATATTTTCACCTTTATATGGTTTCACAGGATAGGTTTGATTGATCTTGGCTGTGATCGTTTCAGCATGTTAATTATAGGGAAAGACTCAAGGACAAGACAGAGACTGACTAAACTGTGCAGATCAATGGTTGAGGGAAATGTGTGCTTGCATGACAAGATGGAGTTCATAGGAAAATTCACACAGGATTATAAAGTGTGATAAAAGAGGGAAAGCTATTGGATTTTATTGATATTGACAGCAGCATACTGTGAATGATGGTGCATTGTGGGAAAACGTTGTGGGTGGCGAAATAATCTCTGGCTCATTAACATGATAACCCCCTTCTCCCTCTCCATCCCTCTCCCCCTTCCTAACTCTACACTGATCCCTCTCACAGAACCAGAACCAGGAGCCATTTATCACCACACCAGAAGAAGTGTTGAGGAAGGACCAAAGATTTAGACCTACGCCCCGAGCTAGCAGACCACAGGGGAGTATCACTGACATCCAGGTCTTGGACTTCCAAGTGTGCCTGCTCGCTCCTCAGGTTGTCCTTCCTCCCCTCTGCAGAGCCAACACCAGTCCCAGTCCCAGTTCCAGCACCAGACCCAGCACTAGCACCAGTCCCAGCACCAGAACACCAGATGAGGCGCAGGAAGGACCAAACACCTAACCTTCATCCGGAGCGAGCAGACGCAGACCACAGGGGAGTGCCACCACTGACCTCCGGGTCTAGGGCTTCCTTGTGTTTCTGCTTGCTTCTCAGGTTGTCCTTCCTCCCCACTATAGATCCAGCACCAGTCCCAGCATCAGCACTGACCCAGCTCCCTGATTCCAGTACCAGCCCCAGCACCAGAACACCAGACAAGGGGTGGAGGAAGGACCAAACATCTAACCTTCCCCCGGAGCGGGCGGACCACAGGGAAGTGCCACCATTGACCTCTGGGTCTAGGTCTCCCTGGTGTGTCTGCTTGCTCCTCAGGTTGTCCCCCCTTTTCTCTGCAGGCCCAGTCACAGCACAATAGTACTACTATGCATGGCAGTCCCTTTTGGCTAAGGGTTGAGGAAAGACTGACTGCGTCACTTCTTGTTTGCAAGGAAATGTACAGTATTATACAGAGCCATGAGTGCATGGAACTCCCTTCCATCTTATATAGCGTAAGTAAACAGCAAACCTGGTTTCAAAAAACAAATAAAGCAACACCTCACAGCACAACGCCTCTCCCCCATGTGACCTACTTGTTGTGAGTATGTACTGACATGTATGTGTAACTGATAGATGCACACACACACTACATGTTAATGTTTTTAAATGTATGTAAATTGTAAAGTATTTTGTCTGTAATGTATTTTTCATTATATGTCCGACCCCAGTAAGACTAGCTGTCGCCATTGGCATCGGCTAATGGTGTTCCTAATAAATAAAATAAAATACAATTGTAAGTATAATGTGATGTGAGGGACATTTTTATGTTTGTGCTTTTCTAATAACCAATTCAACTGGGTTCGTGCAAGTGACAGATTGATCGTGCCTGGGAGTAATCCTCACCATCAGTATAAGCAATTTGGCAGTAAGCCCAGAACATTGCTTTGAGAACCGAAAGAGGGTATCTCAGTTTCAAGATCTCAGTATTGGTCGGTCACATGCATGAACCAAATGTTAATGATGAATAAATGATGAATAATGAATAATGTAAATCATGCAAATATAACTAACGGGACTGCCCCGGCTGAGTTCCCGACCAACGTGTACTATGGTGCATTAAGTCTGTTGGAACCTCTCCAGCTTGCTGATAATAAAGAATGATTAATTTAAGATTGACTTCAGGTGTCCCTGGTGGTAATTTCCACGACCATTTGGCGTCCCGAACTAGTTGATTGATTCTGCCTGCGGAGCTTTCCAGTGGGGGTCTGTGACGGAAAACTCTGTCTCTGGGAGGCTAAAGTAGTCTGGGACTACTGAGTGAGGGTAGAGAAGCCCCACCGACAGCTGTCTATAGGCATTTCTGGGAATTGTCTATGTGGTTTGGGACCACTGTACCATAGTCTCAGGGAGGCTAGAGAACCGTTGAAGATACATATGGTGCATAGGATGCACATGGAGTGGTGTGGATGTGAATACCTAAGATCTATAACATTATATAGGAATTCTGTGTGTGTGTGTGTGTGTCTGAATGAATACCTCAACCAGTTCTGTGTGAGATGTGTTTTTCGATCTATAACGTTATCTAGGGGTTCCGTCCACCACCGCCCATCGTAGTCTGGGACTATTAGTAATAGCACAAGGTGTTATTGAGCACGGGGTGTTGTTTTATATGTATAGGAAGTAGCAGTCTATAGGCATTTCTTGGAATTGTCTATGTGGTCTGGGACCACTGTATCATAGTCTCTGGGAGGCTAGAGAACTGTTGAAGATACATATGGTGCATAGGATGCACATGGAGTGGTGTGGATGTGAATACCTAAGATTTATGACATTATATAGGGATTCTGTATGATGTGAAGATATGAAAGGAGAGAGTACTATTACCGAATATGCTGTATGAATGTATAATGGGTTACTAGAGATTTGATAAAGTAACAATGGAAAAAAAAAATAATAATAATATACAACTTGCACACGCACGAGTAGACGTACATACAGTGGGGAAAAAAAGTATTTGGTCAGCCACCAATTGTGCAAGTTCTCCCACTTAAAAAGATGAGAGAGGCCTGTAATTTTCATCATAGGTACACGTCAACTATGACAGACAAATTGAGATTTTTTTTTCCAGAAAATCACATTGTAGGATTTTTAATGAATTTATTTGCAAATTATGGTGGAAAATAAGTATTTGGTCACCTACAAACAAGCAAGATTTCTGGCTCTCACAGACCTGTAACTTCTTCTTTAAGAGGCTCCTCTGTCCTCCACTCGTACCTGTATTAATGGCACCTGTTTGAACTTGTTATCAGTATAAAAGACACCTGTCCACAACCTCAAACAGTCACACTCCAAACTCCACTATGGCCAAGACCAAAGAGCTGTCAAAGGACACCAGAAACAAAATTGTAGACCTGCACCAGGCTGGGGAGACTGAATCTGCAATAGGTAAGCAGCTTGGTTTGAAGAAATCAACTCTGGGAGCAATTATTAGGAAATGGAAGACATACAAGACCACTGATAATCTCCCTCGATCTGGGGCTCCACGCAAGATCTCACCCCGTGGGGTCAAAATGATCACAAGAACAGTGAGCAAAAATCCCAGAACCACACGGGGGGACCTAGTGAATGACCTGCAGAGAGCTGGGACCAAAGTAACAAAGCCTACCATCAGTAACACACTACGCCGCCAGGGACTCAAATCCTGCAGTGCCAGACGTGTCCCCCTGCTTAAGCCAGTATATGTCCAGGCCCATCTGAAGTTTGCTAGAGTGCATTTGGATGATCCAGGAGAGGATTGGGAGAATGTCACATGGTCAGATGAAACCAAAATAGAACTTTTTGGTAAAAACTCAACTCGTCGTGTTTGTAGGACAAAGAATGCTAAGTTGCATCCAAAGAACACCATACCTACTGTGAAGCATGGGGTGGAAACATCATGCTTTGGGGCTGTTTTTCTGCAAAGGGACCAGGACGACTGATCCGTGTAAAGGAAAGAATGAATGGGGCCATGTATCGTGAGATTTTGAGTGAAAACCTCCTTCCATCAGCAAGGGCATTGAAGATGAAACGTGGCTGGGTCTTTCAGCATGACAATGATCCCAAACACAGCGCCCGGGCAACGAAGGAGTGGCTTCGTAAGAAGCATTTCAAGGTCCTGGAGTGGCCTAGCCAGTCTCCAGATCTCAACCCCATAGAAAATCTTTGGAGGGAGTTGAAAGTCCGTGTTGCCCAGCGACAGCCCCAAAACATCACTGCTCTAGAGGAGATCTGCATGGAGGAATGGGCCAAAATACCAGCAACAGTATGTGAAAACCTTGTGAAGACTGACAGAAAACGTTTGACCTGTGTCATTGCTAACAAAGGGTATAACAAAGTATTGAGAAACTTTTGTTATTGACCAAATACTTATTTTCCACCATAATTTGCAAATACATTCATCAAAAATCCTACAATGTGATTTTCTGGATTTTTTTTCTCATTTTGTCTGTCATAGTTGACGTGTACCTATGATGAAAATTACAGGCCTCTCTTATCTTTTTAAGTGGGAGAACTCGCACAATTGGTGGCTGACTAAATACTTTTTTTCCCCACTGTATATCCACAGTAAAATTAGTCCTATATCGACATAACCTGAAAGGCCGCTCAGCAAGGAAGAAGCCACTGCTCCAAAACCGCCATAAAAAAGCCAGACCATGGTTTGCAACTGCACTTGGGGACAAAGATCGTACTTTTTGGAGAAATGTCCTCTGGTCTGATGAAACAAAAATAGAACTGTTTGGCCATAATGACCATCGTTATGTTAGGTGGAAAAAGGGGGATGCTTGCAAGCCGAAGAACACCATCCCAACCGTGAAGCATGGGGGTGGCAGCATCATGCTGTGGGGGTGCTTTGCTGCAGGACAGACTGGTGCACTTCACAAAATAGATGGCATCATGAGGAAGGAAAATTATGTGGATAAATTGAAGCAACAACTCAAGACATCAGTCAGGAAGTTAAAGCTTGGTCGCAAATGGGTCTTCCAAATGGACAATGACCCCAAGCATGCTTCCAAAGTTGTGCCAAAATGGCTTTATCGATTATTTGATCAAGATAAGGTTAAAGCATTGTATGACTGTCTAAAGGGTCTGGGAAATAAAGTATCAGACAAAGATTGGCGCATATCCACTTTTGGTAAAGGTACGGGACTTGATTTACCCCTAACCAATAAAACTATAAACGCTTATGTGATTTCCTCCACCCCGGTAATACATTTTGAAGCAGTACCCATGCCCTGTTAAATTTTTATTTTTTATTTTTATTTCACCTTTATTTAACCATGTAAGCCAGTTGAGAACAAGTTCTCATTTACAACTGCGACCTGGCAAATAGAACCAATGAAAGTTGAACATGTAGAGACTTCTTAACTAAACTTAAGGCTACAATCCCGATGGAGTTTTTGTTGATATCCCAAATGATGAAGTTCTAAACCGATTCGTGAGTAGGCAAAATTGAACCACTCCCCGAGACGGAGTCGGACACTGGCTCTGTTTCCCAGTCTATCCTGTCTCAGGTGCCAGACATATTATGGACAGAGCACTCCATCTACAATGGACTGATAGGCAGTGCTAGCCCAATAATATACATTTAATAAGTGTGAATCAGAAAGTGAATATCCAACAGAAATTGGTAATAAATATTAAGAATAACATTGTTAGGGTAGACTAAAATGCAAACAATGCCTTCCAATAAGGAGAAAGTTATCATGTTTGTTTGTTTGTTTTTAAACCTTACAATAGGGGTAAAAGCAGAACGTGTGTATTAGCAGTAGTGATTAAGAGGGTCTTCCTATTGGGAAGAAACGGGTCCTAGTTGAAGGAAATATTAGTGGCTTTCAGAAAGCACTGTAATAATGCAATATTTTAGTAATTTGATGAAGTTAAAACATTCTACTGCAATGGTTTTATAGATAAGAGCTATGGAAACAATCTGAGTCTACAGATCCCTTGTGTGTATTTAAGACTGTACAACCCAGAGTGAAGGGTTTGAAAGGATGAAGTGTCTGGTTTTATGTGTTGATTTCGCTTAATTTAATAGAAGTATAGAACCTCCTTTTGATAGAAGCTATAATCTAATGCTTACCTTAAAATGTAACGATGATTATCACAGAGTGATAAGAGGAGGGAATGTGAGGGAAAATGTTAATAACCAATTCGACTAGGCTAATGCAAGTGACTGACTGATTGTGCCTGGGAGGAATTCTCACTATCAGTGTAGGCAATTTGGCAGTACACCCAGAGCATTGCTTTGAGAACCAAAAGGGGTTATCTCAGCTTCAAGGTCTCAGCTTGGAGAGAGGAAGCCTCGTGAGGTATTGGTCGGTCACATGCATGAACCAAACGTTAATTCATAATGGAAATCATGCAAATATAACTTGTCTGTGTAAGCAGTATATAAGAGAACTAACGGGACTGCCCCGATGGAGCTCCCGACCGATGTGTACTACGGTGCATTAAGTTGGTTGGAACCTCTCCAGCTTGCTGATAATAAAGAATGATTCATTTAAGATTGACTTCAGGTGTCCCTGGTGGTAATTTCCACGACAGTAACTAAAAGGGTTATACCTAATGTTATCCTGTCTCCTAATTCCTCCTGGTTAGCCTATTGTATGCAAAAGTTGTTACATTGTAACTACAAAGTTGTTACATTATAACTACATAGTCATTATAGGTTATACCCTACTGGGTTTCACTTTACATTAAGTTGCTTGCTCCTGGGTAGGCACATGATAATTATAAGTATATCCTATGTAACTACGTTGTTCTTACATTATACTTGAGTCGGTATAGCCTTTGAGCTAGGTCATAACATAGAAATAAACGAATTGAAAATGACCTGTGGTTAATGACAGGGTGTGCCTTGTTACAATTGTTGTTACCAGATCCTAGCCTATTTATCAACCCTGATATTACATGTGGATTCAATGGTAATGGCACCTTGTAGTTACAGTACATGTAACAAGGTCCAATTTTGGTTCGAGTTGTTAACATTGTAATTCACAGATGACTTTCAAACGTGTAATTACAAAACATGAGTGGGGCGGCAGGTAGTTTAGTGGTTAAGAGCATTGTGCCGGTAACCGAAAGGTCGCTGGTTCTAATCCCCGAGCCGACTAGGTGAAACATCTGTCGATGTGCCCTTGAGCAAGGCACTTAACCCTAATTGCTCCTGTAAGTCGCTCTGGATAAGAGCGTCTGCTAAATGACTAAAATGTAATAGTGGAACAAGAAAATGTGTAATAATATCAGTAGTTACACATGTGGAATAACCTTCAGCAAGTGAATTTGTAATTACACATTGTTCCAATTTTATAATAAGTGATTCCGCAACAACCCTATTACCATGTAATTACATAGTAAAAACCTATAGTAAAACCTATGCAACTACTATGTTGTTAACACAGTTATTACTGTGTTAGTTACATAGTAATAGGGGCAACTTAATGTAAATTGTTACCCTGTATTGTACTGTGTTTCATTGCTCTGGCATCAAGTTACCGTGAATATCTCAGTATTGTATTGGCACTCTCCAGAGCACAGGAGGTTGGTAGCACCTTAATTGGGGAGGACGGGCTCATTGTAATGACTGGAGCGGAATAGGTGGAATGGTTTCAAAAACATAAAAAATGGTTTCCATGTGTTTGATGCCATTAAATTCTCTCCATTCCAGTCATTATTATGAGCCGTCCTCCCCTCAGCAGCCTCCACTGCTCTAGAGATAGTCAGAGATATAAGATATCTTATTGTAATTACAAAATAAAATTATACGAATGTATCCTTAACTACAACAACATTTTCAGTAACGGTTACAGAAACTTTGTTACTTGCTATGACTGTGATATGTGTTTTTTTTTATCAACCTTGGTTAAATGCACTGACTGTAAGTTGCTAAGGACAAGAGCTCCCGCTAAATGACCAAAATGTACATGTAAATATGAAAAAAACACTGGGTAATATGTCGCTGCATGGGTAATTTTTTAAAAACAAATTTTTACATTTACGGTACCTGTAGTTAAATAATTATACATATATTGCTAATTTCCTCTTTCTTCAAGTGCTGGATTTTCACATGCATGGGTAATTTTAGTAATATACTGTAAATTAGATTACAGTGTTCATTTTTGCCACCATCACATGGATTACCATAAAATTGATTACAGTAGCTGTACTGTAAGATAAATTACAGTAACTTACTGGCCACTTGCGGCCAGTAAGTTACTGTCAATTTTACAGGAAATGTTTTACAGTGTGCCTTTCTTTCAATCCTATCAGTATTGAAACATTCTCCAACGACGCACTTAGCAAACGTTCTTTCTGTGTGGTGTTTTGGGAAACACATGTTACTTCTTCGGCCGTTGTAGGAAAGATGCATGTTAAAACACTCGTAAGCCTAAGTTTCATCGCTATCAGGAAACTGGGTACAGAACCCTTACAGACACTTAGCGCACACATACAGTACGCATCAGCAACCACAGCTAATAAAGTCACTGAAACCCTTAACAAAGAGTTGCAGTCTGTTTTGGAATGGGTGGCCAGTCATAAACTGGTCCTGAACATCTATAAAACTAAGAACATTGTATTTGGTACAAATTATTCCCTAAGGTCTAGACCTAAGCAGAATTTGGTAATGAATGGTGTGGCTGTTGAGGAGGCTAAATTACTTGGTGTTACCTTAGATTGTAAAGTTTAGAAAAACAATTTAATCAATTTTAGAATAAGGCTGTAACATAACAAAATGTGGAAAAAGTCAACGGCCCTGAATACTTTCCGAATGCACTGTACATGCACGCACGCACACACACACACACACACACACACACACACACACACACACACACACACACACACACACACACACACACACACACACACACACACGCACATGTGAGGTCATCTGCAGAAGTGGAAAAAGTGTCACACACAGATTGAGTTAGAAAAATAGGGCAAGATTACGCAGATGAACAATGTAGAAAGTGAGAGAGAGGGGGAAGAGATTAAGATAAATATATGGAGAGCGAGAGAAGGGGGAAGATATGGAGAGAAAGAGATGGGGATATAAAGAAAAAAGAATAAGGGAGAGAGAGAGAGAGAGAGAAAGAGAGAGTGAGAGCGAGAGCGAGAGAGAGAAAAAGAGACAGAGATAGACAGAGAGAGAGAGAGACAGAGAGAGACAGAGAGAGAGACAGAGCGAGACAGAGAGACAGAGACAGAGAGGGAATTAGAGAAAGAAAGTGGGAGATAATGTGAGTTTCCCCTTGATCTTTGGAAATTCCACAGATTTCTGAATTTTATAAAACCCAGCGCAGCTGAGATCTACAAAAGGATGACATATAGAAAACCATTAGCTGATCTCAATCGTATGCACTGGACTGCTTAGGCCAGTTGTGTTCTGAGTCTCTCTCTATAGCTTTTTATGAATGAGGAGAAGAGCAGTACATACAGTGGGGGAAAAAAGTATTTAGTCAGCCACCAATTGTGCAAGTTCTCCCACTTAAAAAGATGAGAGAGGCCTGTAATTTTCATCATAGGTATACGTCAACTATGACAGACAAAATGAGAAAAACAAATCCAGAAAATCACATTGTAGGATTTTTTATGAATTTATTTGCAAATTATGGTGGAAAATAAGTATTTGGTCAATAACAAAAGTTTCTCAATACTTTGTTATATACCCTTTGTTGGCAATGACACAGGTCAAACGTTTTCTGTAAGTCTTCACAAGGTTTTCACACACTGTTGCTGGTATTTTGGCCCATTCCTCCATGCAGATCTCCTCTAGAGCAGTGATGTTTTGGGGCTGTCGCTGGGCAACACGGACTTTCAACTCCCTCCAAAGATTTTCTATGGGGTTGAGATCTGGAGACTGGCTAGGCCACTCCAGGACCTTGAAATGCTTCTTACGAAGCCACTCCTTCGTTGCCCGGGCGGTGTGTTTGGGATCATTGTCATGCTGAAAGACCCAGCCACGTTTCATCTTCAATGCCCTTGCTGATGGAAGGAGGTTTTCACTCAAAATCTCACGATACATGGCCCCATTCATTCTTTCCTTTACACGGATCAGTCGTCCCTGGTCCCTTTGCAGAAAAAACAGCCCCAAAGCATGATGTTTCCACCCCCATGCTTCACAGTAGGTATGGTGTTCTTTGGATGCAACTCAGCATTCTTTGTCCTCCAAACACGACGAGTTGAGTTTTTACCAAAAAGTTCTATTTTGGTTTCATCTGACCATATGACATTCTCCCAATCCTCTTCTGGATCATCCAAATGCACTCTAGCAAACTTCAGATGGGCCTGGACAGGTACTGGCTTAAGCAGGGGGACACGTCTGGCACTGCAGGATTTGAGTCCCTGGCGGCGTAGTGTGTTACTGATGGTAGGCTTTGTTACTTTGGTCCCAGCTCTCTGCAGGTCATTCACTAGGTCCCCCCGTGTGGTTCTGGGATTTTTGCTCACCGTTCTTATGATCATTTTGACCCCATGGGGTGAGATCTTGCATGGAGCCCCAGATCAAGGGAGATTATCAGTGGTCTTGTACGTCTTCCATTTCCTAATAATTGTTCCCACAGTTGATTTCTTCAAACCAAGCTGCTTACCTATTGCAGATTCAGTCTTCCCAGCCTCGTGCAGGTCTACAATTTTGTTTCTGGTGTCCTTTGACAGCTCTTTGGTCTTGGCCATAGTGGAGTTTGGAGTGTGACTGTTTGAGGTTGTGAACAGGTGTCTTTTATACTGATAACAAGTTCGAACAGGTGCCATTAATACAGGTAACGAGTGGAGGACAGAGGAACCTCTTAAAGAAGAAGCTACAGGTCTGTGAGAGCCAGAAATCTTGCTTGTTTGTAGGTGACCAAATACTTATTTTCCACCATAATTTGCAAATAAATTCATTAAAAATCCTACAATGTGATTTTCTGGAGAAAAAAAATCTCAATTTGTCTGTCATAGTTGATGTGTACCTATGATGAAAATTACAGGCCTCTCTCATCTTTTTAAGTGGGAGAACTTGCACAATTGGTGGCTGACCAAATACTTTTTTCCCCCACTGTATATGTGAGTTGCTGTGGTCATACCTAGAAATAGTTTATCATTGGCTACTTTCCATAGATAAAGTACCAAAACAGTCCATTGGTAATGCATTTATAGTCAAGTTAGCTGTATAGTGAAGGTGTTTCGGTGAACTCCTCTGCCATGATGAGTTTTTTAATATATGTTTTTGTAGTCTTTAACTCTGCATTGTTGGAAAAGGACCCGTAAGTAAGCATTTCACTGTTAGTCTACACAGGTTGTTTACAAACCATGTGACAAATAAAAATTGATTTGATTTGTAATCTTGCCTGAGACCTGAAGACTTGTGTTAGCTCCCCAAGATAATGCCTGAGCTTTAGCTCCCCGGGATAACACTGTCATGTGGCACGCATACGACCCGGGTTCAAACCCAGTCAATCACACAATGCTCCATTGTAGGTTGATGATGCAGTAAAGTATCTTTGGATGCAGACAGCAGTAAAAGCTGGATAACACACACACACACATTTAACAGCTGGACAGCAGGCAGACTGGCACTATAAACGGGCTGATAATTTTACAGGGTAAATACCCATCTGTACTACTCACTGTTACAGCCCCATGAGCTGGGAAAAGCTGCATTTGTGTGTCTTATACTGAAAGTAGTCCCCTCTCACTGATGTGCCAGGGGTAAAGAGTGAAATTAAAGGTCATAATGTTTATGAAAGAGACATGTGAAAAAAAAATGCTGGGTCAACAAAACCTGATTACTGCTGTTGATGTGTTAGTGCGGATCACTATGGATTATTCAAGCTGATGACACTAAAAAGCTCAACATGTCGCTGGCTGCTTCCAAAATTACACCCTATTCTCTATATAGTACACTCCATTCCCTTTCGGAAAGTGAGTCTGTGGATAGCAAGTCAACCGGACACAGGCCAGATGTTTGATACCACTATGGGACAACCCATATTAAAGCTTTCATGTTGCTGTGCTGACCTGTTGAAAATCCAAAGGCCAGTTTCCTTCCTCCTCTTTAGAATCAAACATACGGAGACCATCAGGAGAACTCTCCATGCCTTACAATGTAATTACAACCAGCATGTAGTCGAGAATCACTGGGTTTTCAGCCCGCTAAAGAGACTGCAAACACACTTTGAATCAGCCTATATCGACTCCAACTGAACTATGTACTTTAATCCCATCCGGTCTTTATTACAGAGATTACAAGCACACACACAGACATGTATGTGCATACACACACTCGTATACGTACACAAACACAGGGCTGGAATCAGATGGATCAAGGGCTTGAGCAGAGGTTTAGGGACTGATTCCAGACTAGTAGTACATTGGCTACTAGTGCAGACTACTAGTCACACGCACGCACACACACACACACGCACACACACATGCACGCATGTACGCACACACACAAACACACAGACTGACCAAGCTTGGAAAAGGCCAGTCAGCATTCGTCCCAGTCAGGACAATAGAGGTGTTACCTCAGCTTGACCCTAGATGAACTCTGACCCCTAGTGACCTGAAAGCCCAGCCAGGTCGCTCAAGATCCACTTCGAAATCCGACGTCTGTCCAGGTACTCAGCATATTGGGAGATGCCTTCAAAACCGGCCACTAGAGGCAACAGTGAGGTAAGACAGTAATTATTCTCATAGATTATGCATGTATGAACTACACATTGACACGTCCAGGGAAAAGTGAGAGGTTTAAAAAATACACTGAACAAAAATATGAACGCAACATGCAACAATTTGTACGATTTTACTGAGTGACAGTTCATATAAGGAAATCAGTCAATTGAAATAAATTCTTTAGGCCCTAATCTATGGATTTCACATGACTAGGAATACAGATATGCATCTGTGGTAACAGATACCTTTAAAAAAAGGTAGGGTCATGGATCAGAAAACCAGTCAGTGTCTGGTGTGACCACAATTGGCCTCATGCAGCGCGACATCTCCTTCGCATAGAGTTGATCAGGCTTTCGATTGAGGCCTGTGTAATGTCGTCCCACTCATCTTCAATGGCTGTGCGAAGTTGCTGGATATTGGCCAGAATTGGAACACAGTGTCATACACGTCAATCCAGAGCATCCCAAACATGCTCGATTGGTGACATGTCTGGTGAGTATGCAGGCCATTTTCAGCTTCCAGGAATTGTGTACAGATCCTTGCGACATGGGGCCGTGCATTATCACACTGAAACATGAGGTGATGGTGGCGGGTGAATGGTATGACAATGGGCCTCAGGATCTCGTCATGGTATCTCTGTGCATTCAAATTGCCATCGATAAAATGCAATTGTGTTTGTTGTCAATAGCTAATGCCTGCCCATACCATAACCCCACCGTCACCATGGGGCACTCTGTTCACAACGTTGACATCAGCAAACCGCTCACCCACACAACGCCATACCATCTGCCCGGTACAGTTGAAATCGGGATTCATCCATGAAGAGCAAACTTCTCCCACGTGCCAGTGTCCATCGAAGGTGAGCATTTGCCCACTGAAGTTGGTTACGACGCCGAACTGCAGACAGGTGAAGACCCTGGTGAGGACGACAAGCACACAGATGAGCTTCCCTGAGACGGTTTCTGACAGTTTGCGTAGAATTCTTTGGTTGTGCATACCCACAGTTTCATTAGCTGTCCGGGTGGCTGGTCTCAGACAATCCCGCAGGTGAAGAAGCCGGATGTGGAGGTCCTGGGCTGGTGTGGTTACACGTAGTCTGCGGTTGGGACACCGGTTGGACATACTGCCAAATTCTCTAAAACAACGTTGTAGGTGGCTTATGGTAGAGAAATGAACAACAACAAAAAATTATCTGGCAACAGCTCTGGTGGACATTCCTGCAGACAGCATGCCAATTGCATGCTCCCTTAAAACTTGAGACATCTGTGGCATTGGGTTGTGTGACAAAACTGCACATTTTAGAGTGGCCTTTTATTTTCCCTAGCACAAGGTGCACCTGTGTAATGATTATGCTGTTTAATCAGCATCTTGATATGCTACACCTGTCAGGTGGATGGATTATCTTGGCAAAGGAGAAATTCTCACTAACATGGATGTAAACAAATTTGTGCAAAAAATGTGAGAGAAACAAGCTTTTTGTGTGTATGGAAAATGTCTGGGATTTTTTATTTCAGCTCATGAAACATGGGACCAACACTTTACATGTTGCGTTTATATTTTTGTTCAGTGTACTTACTAGTCGCCAAAGTTCCGGAGCATGTCTTTAACTTAACCATTTGGAATTAATGCCACCCATGGTCCAGCAGGAGGAGGAACCCAGGGTGTCCAACTTCGAAATGTGACTTTTGGAGAAACGTGGACAAACATAGAAATTTGAAGTAAAATTGGTCAAACCGTGAGATCTTGTTGGGAAGCCAGGGACATGGCATGATTCTCTCTGATTTGTTCTGGGTCGGGTTCTCTAGGTAAAGTCCTCAGAAACGGAGTGAAACAGGGAGGTGCCATCTGAACTTCTCTTATAAGAAAGTTTGTTTTCGTTGTCCATTTTGAAATGTTTTGCTACGGTGTGCCCAAATGAACACTACCCTGTTGAAATTCAATCTAATGCTTCCTTTCCTGCTATTCTCTTGCATCTCAGTGTGCTCTTTACATCTGTGTATGTTTTGGTTGAGATAATGGAGGCGGATGAAGACAGTATTATGGTTGGCTTCTCTCTACTACAAATCCTGTGTTAGAATCAGACTGTTCCCTACTACTGACACCACACATAAATCACACTCACACCATCTGCACTTCTCATGTTTTACTCAGGGTCTTTTATGTGTGTGTGTGTGTTTGTGTTTGTGTGTCTGTGCTGACATCCCCAGTTCTTGCTCAGATTTAGTGCTGGCGAATAGAACTCATTGTCAGGAGACTGATAGTTTCCTTTCATTTCCTCTATAAAACATTTACGCTGGTCAGCGGAGCATAGGGAGTGCCTGTGTGTGTGTGTGTGTGTGTGTGTGTGTGTGTGTGCGTGCGTGCGTGCGTTTGCCCTACATACCTCAGTTTAAGATGGTCTTGGTTCAGTGGATGTAAAGCTGTGTTTGATGTGGACCACGAGATGGTCCACATCAAAAGGTGCGGACTCCGGCCGCAAAAACCTGACTCAATAGGGGAGGGTCCGGGTGGGCATTTAGCCTCGGTGGCGACTCCGGGCGTGACGTCCTCTCCCTTTCTGCCTCCCCGTTGCACCCCTGGTCTGGTCTGGACCTCGGCGCGATGCTTCTCCTCTCCTTCCTCCCACGATGCACCAAGCCCTGTCTGGACCCTGGTGTGGGAGGCCCCGACCCTGGAGAGGGGCTGACGTCTGGGCCTGGACCTGCAGTCCTCCGGCGATGCACCAAGTCCTGTCTGGACCCTGGTGTGGCGGACTGCTCTGGCTCTGGACTGGAGCAGCTGACCGGAGCTGGACTGGGCACCGGTGGAGCGGACTGCTCTGGCACTGGAGTGGAGCAGCTGACCGGAGCTGGACTAGGCACCGGTGGAGCGGACTGCTCTGGCATTGGACTGGAGCAGCTAACCGGAGCTGGACTTAGCACCGGTGGAGCGGAGTGCTCTGGCATTGGACTGGAGCAGCTAACCGGAGCTGGACTTAGCACCGGTGGAGCGGACTGCTCTGGCACTGGAGTGGAGCAGCTGACCGGAGCTGGACTAGGCACCGGTGGAGCGGACTGCTCTGGCATTGGACTGGAGCAGCTAACCGGAGCTGGACTTTGCACCGGTGGAGCGGACTGCTCTGGCACTGGAGTGGAGCAGCTGACTGGAGCTGGACTAGGCACCGGTGGAGCGGACTGCTCTGGCATTGGACTGGAGCAGCTGACCGTCGCTGGAGGCTCTGGACTGCAGACCGTCGCTGGAGGCTCTGGACTGCAGACCGTCGCTGGAGGCTCTGGACTGCAGACCGTCGCTGGAGGCTCTGGACTGCAGACCGTCGCAGGAGGCTTCGTGCCATGGATCGTCACTGGAGGCTTCATGCCATGGATCGTCACTGGAGGCTTCATGCCATGGATCATCACAGGAGGCTTCGTGCCATGGATCATCCCTGGAGGCTTCGTGCCATGGATCATCACTGGAGGCTTCGTGCCATGGATCATCACTGGTTTGGTGCGGGGAGCAGGTACGGGCCATACTGGACTGGATACACGCACCACTGGTTTGGTGTGGGGAGCGGGTACGGGGCGTACAGGACTGGATACACGCACCACTGGTTTGGTACGGGAAGCAGGTACGGGGTGTACCGGGCTGGCGACACGCACCACTGGTTTGGTGCGGGGAGCAGGTACGGGGCGTACCGGGCTGGCGACACGCACCACTGGTTTAGTGTGGAGTGGAGTAGCTGACCGTCACTGGAGGCTCTGGACTGCAGACCGTCGCTGGAGGCTCTGGACTGCAGACCGTCGCTGGAGGCTCTGGACTGCAGACCGTCGCTGGAGGCTCTGGACTGCAGACCGTCGCTGGAGGCTCTGGACTGCAGACCGTCGCAGGAGGCTCTGGACTGCAGACCGTCGCAGGAGGCTTCGTGCCATGGATCGTCACTGGAGGCTTCATGCCATGGATCATCACTGGAGGCTTCGTGCCATGGATCATCACAGGAGGCTTCGTGCCATGGATCATCCCTGGAGGCTTCGTGCCATGGATCATCACTGGTTTGGTGCGGGGAGCAGGTACAGGCCGTCCTGTACTGGATACACGCACCACTGGTTTGGTGTGTGGAGCAGGTACGGGGCGTACAGGACTGGATACACGCACCACTGGTTTGGTACGGGGAGCAGGTACGGGGCGTACCGGGCTGGCGACACGCACCACTGGTTTGGTGCGAGGAGCAGGTACGGGCCGTACCGGGCTGGGGAGGCGCACTGGTGACACAGTGCGTAGAACCGGCGCAGGATATACTGGACCGTGGAGGCGCACTGGAGGTCTGGAGCGTAAAGCTGGCACAACCCGTCCTGGCTGGATGCCCACTTTCGCACGGCACGTGCGGGGCGCTGGCACAGGGCGCACTGGGCTGTGAATGCGCACTGGCGACACAGTGCGTAGGGCTGGCGCAGGATATACTGGACCGAGGAGGCGTACTGGAGACCAGGAGCGTTGACCCGGCACAACCCGTCCTGGCTGGATGCCCACTTTCGCACGGCACGTGCGGGGCGCTGGCACAGGACGCACTGGGCTGTGAAGGCGCACTGGCGACACAGTGCGTATCTCCGCATAACCTGGTTCCTCAATGAACACACGCTCCTTACAGCGAGTGCGGGTAGTTGGCTCTGGTCTGCCCCCTGGCTCCGCCAACCACCCTGTGTGCCCCCCAAATTTTTTTTCTTGTGGCTGTCTCTCGGGCTTCCTTCGCCGTTGGCACCGTTGATCCTCTCCTGCCTGGGCTTCTTCCTTCGCCCAGGGTCCTTTACCAGCAAAAATCTCCTCCCAAGACCAAAGTGTCTTCCCCACCTGTGTCCAGGGTGTTTGCTCCTCCTGGGCACACTGCTTGGTCCGTTGGTGGTGGGATCTTCTGTCACGTTCGTTGATAGAAGGATCAGACCAAGGTGCAGCGTGGTATGTGTACATGTTTAATTAAATAATAAACACTTGACAAAATAATGAAAGCAACGTAACGTGAAGTTCTAAAGGCTACACATCAAACAAGCCTAAACAGAAACAAGATCCCACAACTAAAGGTAGGCAAAATGACAACGATCTACAGCTGCCTCTGATTGGGAACCACACCCGGCCAACATAGAAATACAATAACTAGAATGTCAACATTCACACCCTGACCAAACTACCTAGAGAATAACAGGGTTCTCAAGGTCAGGGCGTGACATGTTCAATCCATGTCGTCAATGAGCTGAGCGGTTGGAAAAACGACTGTGGGCTAAATGTGAATCATGTAAAGAGGTTATAATGCATTGTAATTATACTTTATCATAATTACACAACTTGACTCTGTGTTGGCCTACAGTAATAATATATACAGTTTAGAGAAGAAAAGATGCACTGCCAAAGTCTCAGAGCCTAAATTTACCACAGCTTTCAGTTCTTAAATGACCCAAGTCCATCCAACTTTAATGCACTGCTTATTTATTATGCTACCATTTGGAACAAGTCCTGCATGGGGAAAGCACCAGCTATTTTAGAACATTTCAAAGGGAATGGATGTTGTGGGCAAGGGGAGGGAAATATAAGCTGTTCCTCATTAGAGTTTATGGGAGGAACTTGACTTTGAGATTCGCTATGGAAATCAAGTGATCCTCCATTGTTGGGATGGTGGAAGGATCAAATGCATTATTATTAGAATATTGAAAGGGTATGGGAGACAGAGAAGGGAAGAGTGGCACAGTTTGAGGTCATGTGGAATAGAGTCATGCAGGCGCTGGAGATGGAGGTGGTGGGAGCATGTGGGTCTGGGCAGGGGTGATGTCATTGATGTTTGTGTGGGTCTGTCTTTTGTCTGTGTATGTTAATATTGTTTGGAAAAATTTAATAAAATCATACCAAAACAAATAAATAGTTTCTCTATGGTCCGTTCGCTTCCCAGAGAGCTCTCTCCAGCGGGGTTGCCAGTTGTGGTGAAGTCCCCAACTTTAAATTGAATTACATTTATCAGTAAATGTAAACATAATTCATAAATTAGAAAATGCCTTTTGTGTATCATTTGGTGTTTTATAAAAGCTGTTTTTTTTCACTAAGGATTTCCCAAAAGACTAAAAGAAAGACTGCAACATTTCCAGTGAGAGGAATTAATGTTGCTAATGGCAACCAGGTGTCCAGGGGCTGGTCCTGTATAGCCAACCTGGACTCAGGGGTAGATGTAACATTGTAAAGGTAAATCCGGAACACTACTTTGAGTATGATATGTTACGTTTCGTATGGTATGTAGCAATTTGTGGATGTCCATCATCCATTTCGTATGATATGTTACTAATTACAATTTTTACAATATGTTACGAATTGCAATTCGTACAATGTTACAATTTTGAAAAATGTATGATATTGTAATGACCCAGCTGGGTCATAAAGTAAAAGAGAGACGGGCACCAGGTGTACAGGCAGAACACAGGTTTATTCCTGAATGGGCTATTGTTCAGGCCACAGCCCACGTCGCTAAACCTCGAACGTACACAAATATAACATGTCAAGTTAAGGGTCCCGAACAGAAGAGAGAGAGATGAGACCGTAACCCCTATTTAAGCATTCCAAAACCCCGCGGGATTACCCATCATACCCCCCCAACCTTTCCATCTGTCCTGGCATATTTAACCCCTGCTAGCACCCATGAGAACGATAACACACCCACGAACACAGAACACAATACCGGGTCGTTACATAGCCCCCCCCTTTCTAAACCCTAGCCCCTAGGGTTACAAAACAAAATCCTTAAAACGACCCGGAGGTCGCATCAGTCTCTTGTGCCTCCCCTTGACTCGCACTGGTGGACCCCCAGAACACTCATCTGCCCCAATGTCATTTCCAGCGCCCTCCGAAGAGGCAGCCCCCGTCCCAGGCTCAGGTTGCGCTAGAGTCTCCTCGCTAGACTGTCCCTGTGTGCTCACATCAGAGTCCTCACTTCCATTCCCTACCTTTTTCCTCCCTTTGTAGGGCGCCACCACCTTCCTGCTCCGTGGGGGAACCTCCACCCGGTACGTCACCTCCCCCACTCTCTCTATCACCAGGCACGGCCCCACCCAGGCACTGTCCAGCTTTGGGCACCGCCCCTTCTTGCGCGTGGGGTTGTGAAGCCACACGCATTCTCCCGCTCCAAAGTGCCTCCCCCTAGCGCGTGAGTCATAGTGGCGCTTTTGGCGCATTCCTGCATTCTCGAGTTGCTCTCTTGCGAAGGTGTGAGACGCTTCTAACCGGTTCTGCAGACGACGAACATAGTTCGGGCCAGGCAAAACCCCGTCGTCGTTATCAGGAGGGTGGCCAAACATCAGTTCGGCTGGGGTGCGCAACTCACGACCTAACATTAGTAGCGCTGGGGAGCACGCAGTCGATTCTTGAACAGCCGACCTACATGCCATAAGAATAAACGGTAAGTGGGTGTCCCAATCTCTCTGGTGTTTTGAGGTAACGATAGCCATCTGTTGTGCTAATGTTCTGTTAAATCTTTCCACCAGCCCATCACTCTGGGGGTGAAGCGGAGTAGTGCGCGTCTTCTCCGCGCCTAACCGTCTACACAACTCTGAGAACACCCGTGACTCAAAGTTTCTCCCCTGGTCGCTGTGTATAGACTGTGGCACCCCAAGCCGACTGATTATTCCCCCTACCAACGCATCAGCTACTGTTTCTGCCTCCTGGTCTGGGAGAGCGTAAGCCTCTGGCCACCTGTTACCGCTGTCTGTGGTTGGAAACGGTCCAACTATGTCTACCCCCAGTCTCTCCATGGGCTCCCCTACTGGGAATTGTTGTAGGAGGGCGTGTGACTGACCTGGAGGTCCTTTCTTAGCAGCACACTCGTCGCACTGCCTGCAAAAGTCCTCCACATCCCTCCTGTGCCTGGCCCAATAGAAGCCTTTACGTACGCGCTTTAACGTTTTGGAGACCCCAAAATGCCCTGCGCCTACTCCCCCGTGAAGCTGCTGTAACACGCTCCCTTGCAGCCTTTTGGGAACCACTACCTGCCACGTAATTTCTCCAGTAGCTGGCTTTTTCCACCCCCTCTGGAGCACTCCCTCAGCCACTCTAAGGACTGAGAATTTAGCCCACAGTCCTTTGGTGACTGGTGATAGAGGGGCTACTTCCCCCACGGCGGTCGTCTTTCTCCTTCCACCCACCCCAGCACAGGACGCAGCTCTGCGTCCTCCTCCTGGCGACGCCTCCACTCCCCGACGTCCACAGCCTCAAGCTCAGGGCACTCTGTCACCCTCAGCTGACTCACCGTGGCGGTGACTCCCTCCTCCATGCACAGTTCCCTCTCTCGCTCCACCCGTTTGGCGCAGTACCCACAGCCGTCCTCAGCACACGGGCGGCGGGACAAGGCGTCTGCATTGCTGTGGCGAAGGCCGGCCCTGTGCTCCACCTGGAAGTCGTAGGGTTGCAGCTCCTCCAACCAGCGGCCGATCTGACCCTCTGGCTCCTTGAAGGAGAGAAGCCACTGCAAGGCGGAGTGATCCGTCCGCACCACAAACGGCAGGCCCCCCAGGTAGTACTTGAAATGGCGTACTGCTGCCACGACAGCCAAAAGCTCTCCTTGTCACGCAGTAGCGTTTTTCAGCCTTATCAAAAGTTCTGCTGTAATAAGCTACTATGTGCTCCCCGTCAGAACCACGCTGAGCCAGCACAGCCCCCAAGCCCTCATTGGTTGCGTCTGTGTCCAGGATAAACGGACGGTTCGGGTCTGGTGAGGACAGGACAGGGGCCTCCACCAGGGCACGTTTGAGGGCCTCAAACGCCCGCTGGTGCTCTTCGGTCCACTGAAAAACAGTGTCCTTCTTGAGAAGGTGGTTCAAAGGAGCTGCTATCCCCGCAAACCCTTTCACAAACCTACGATAGTAGGATGCCAGACCCAGGAAGCTCTTAACCTATTTTTTCCCCCTTGGAACTGGCCACCCCCTCAGGCGAGAGGGGCACCTGCCAGTAGCCACTACGCAGATCAAGGGAAGAGAACCACGAGGACCCTCTGACGTGGTCTAGCGACTCATCGATCCTCGGTATGGGGTAAGAGTCTTTAGTGGTGACAGAATTTAGGCCCCTGTGGTCCGCACAAAACCTAAGTTTACCCCCTTTCTTAGGCACCATGACGACCGGCGCGGACCATGGGCTATCTGACGGCTCAATGAAATCAGCCCGCAACATGTCAGCAATAGCTGTGGCTGCTGCTTCCCTCTTGGCAAGGGGAATGCGACGGGGCCGAATTTTAATGGGTTGGTTGTCCCCAGTGTCGATGTCGTGCTGAACCAGGTGCGTTTGCCCTACCTCATCTTCCCCCCAAGTGAAGCTATCTTTAAAGTCAAACAGCAGCTGCTTTAACTGTCTCTGTTGTCTCTCATCCAGACCTTGACAGTTTTTCAGCCACACAGCCTCAACGGCGTCGATAACTTCCTCCTTCCTTCCATCGGGCTGATGGGGTGAAGGAGCCAGTGTGTTTTGGGCTACTGGGCTGCCTGTGCTTGCACCATTATGGGGAGTGAAGGTCGTTGCCGCCGGAGACAGCTGCTGGGATGGCACAACGACCAAGGGAGCAGCCGGGACGACCAGTGGAGTTTTGGCAAGCTTGGAGGAAGACGGAGGGACAGCCCTGCCCCCTGCTGGCCCTCCCGAAGGCGACATTCCCACTGTGGCCCCCCCCCCCGACAGCCTCAAAGTGCCCGAAGCTAAATCCAACTGAGACCCACAGTTTTTCAAAAAGTCCATTCCCAGTATACAGGGGTCCTGTACCGCTGCTACCCACACCGGACACCCCACAGTTCTCCCCCCCACAGTCACAGACAACCGACACTTCCCTAACATGGGGCTAGCTCTCCTGTGACAGTCCGTAGCTGGACAAGGGTCGGCTCCACCCGCACCCCAACAGGTAGTATGTCTGGTCTCACCAGGGTTACTGTAGAGCCCGTGTCGACCAGGGCCAAACATTCCACCCCCTCTACCTTGACGATGACATTGCAGAAGTCCCCAATGGTGGTACGTCCCACCACAACTACCGGACTAGGAAACACGGTGGCAGCTACACCCTGGGGAAGCAGGTCCCCACCCTCTTGCCTGCGCTGGTGGGTACCTCTTCTGCTTACTGTGGGTTCGGGGGCGGAAGGGTGGGCCTGCACTGCCCCCTGCGCGAGAACCCGCTGTCGTTTCCCTGGTGATGGGAGAATCTGCCACACTCCCGCTGAATGTGGCCAGGCTGGCCACAACCCCAGCAGACAATGGGAGTTGAGCTGACACTGCGATGTTGTCTGGATCCCCTCTCAATGACAAGCGAAGCGGTCTTGACTAACCCGCCCAACTCGTCGACCCACTCTGGTTTGGTAACCCCCGGCAACCCGGCCGCCGCTGCTCTCACCTCTGGTTGACTGGCAACCTCCACTCTCACTCCCTCACCCCAGATCAGCTCCCTCTTCCTGGCTATCTCCACTGCAGCCCGCAGAGATGCTGGGTCCGACATCTGAACATGCTTACCCAGTTCGGTTGGGGAGAGCGTTCTAATAAAACTGTCCCGTGCCAGCTCGTCTTGCACCCCAATCAGCATAGTTGCATAAGCCCGCCTGGTCAGGCTCAGAATACCACTTGCCAATGGCTTTAATGATTCCCCCTGAAGTCTCTTTTTGTTACTCAGTTCAATCCGCAGCATGTTGGGCTGTGCATCGCTGCCGAAACGGCCCCCCAATGCCTCCACTAGCGCACCGTAGTCGCCCCTCTCGTCGGGGCTAGGCGTTGCAGGCATTCCGACGCCTCCTCTGCCAGGCTCAGGGCAAGCTGTAACCCTTTCGTCTCGTCAGACCACCTCCCGGCTCTAGCCAACAACTCGAATTGAGTGAAAAAATCGTCCCATTTACCTTGTCCATTGAAGTTTGGAAGTTTAGCCGCTACCGTGGCTAATGGCAATAGGGCGCTGCCATCTCTGTTTACATAAGGAGGCCCAGCCATTTCCGCACGCGGTGACGTCGATATCTCCGTCGCCGTGACGTCTGTTCTGGTCGAGCGGTTTGAAGGAAAACCCGCCCGTTCTGCCATCTTGCTGACTGACAATTTAACTTCCGCCATGTGGCTCTCCAGCTCTTCTACCGCCGTCGTCGCCTGACCCTCCCGACCGGGTACACCCGAGCCCACAACGGACACTTTGTCCGACTCTTCCTTAATTTTCCGCCTCGCCCCGATCATCATGACCGTAGATGCGAATCACGCTAAAGCTAACCACGGCCTATACTGAAACAGCTAACTCGCCTAATCTCGATCTATCCCGTCGTTCGAAAGCCCTTCTGACACCAATGTAATGACCCAGCTGGGTCATAAAGTAAAAGAGAGACGGGCACCAGGTGTACAGGCAGAACACAGGTTTATTCCTGAATGGGCTATTGTTCAGGCCACAGCCCACGCCGCTAAACCTCGAACGTACACAAATATAACATGTCAAGTTAAGGGTCCCGAACAGAAGAGAGAGAGATGAGACCGTAACCCCTATTTAAGCATTCCAAAACCCAGCGGGATTACCCATCATACCCCCCCAACCTTTCCATCTGTCCTGGCATATTTAACCTATGCTAGCACCCATGAGAACGATAACACACCCACGAACACAGAACACAATACCGGGTCGTTACAATATGTTACAATTCCAATTTGTTGTGACTAATGTTAGCTAGGTGGCTAACGTTAGCTAGGCTAGGGGTTAGGGGTTAGGGTTCAGGTTAGGAGTTAGGTTAAATGGTTAAGGTAAGGGGAAGGGTTAGCTAACATGCTAAGTAGTTTCAACGTAGCTAAAAAGTAGTAAGTAGTTGAAAAGTTACTAATGAGCAAAAATGCTAAAGTTGTCCATGATGAGATTCAAACACATTTACATGTACATTTACGTCATTTAGCAGATGCTCTTATCCAGAGCGACTTACAAATTGGTTAATTCACCTTATAGCCAGTGGGATAACCACTTTACAATGTTTTTTTATTTTTTTTATTTTTTTTTGGGTGGGGTGGGGTAAGGGGGGGTAGAAGGATTACTTTATCCTATCCCAGGTATTCCTTAAAGAGGTGGGGTTTCAAATGTCTCCGGAAGGTGGTGAGTGACTCCGCTGTCCTGGCGTCGCAACCTTTAGATTGTTAGATGTTCATGTTATATGCTCTGACTAACCACTCTCCTTTCGTGTTTGCCTTATGTCTTATGTAACCATACCAAACATAACATATTATAGAAATGTATTTTCTCGTAGATTTACATTTACTATGTTACGTCTAGTCTATGAGACCAGGCTGGTATAGCGCCACTGGGCCAGCGAGGAGAGTCGGAGTCAGGGCAGGGTAAAGGTGTCAACATTACTGGGATAGCTTCTGTAGTTTAGTTTGGGGAATCGGGAGAAGGGAGAGGGAGACGCATTTCCCATACAGAAGAGCCACTCTGTGCAGGTTTTCCTCTTGAATCCGGAGGAGGCTTGCTATGCGTAAAACTCTCTACTTTTTAGTTTGATTATTTTGATAGTTGGAATTAACTATCTTTTTAAACAATGGTCAGGTTCGAGAATAAAATAACACGGATTTATTTTCGAGATAGTGCTGTATATCTGTTAACTTGTGGATGTTAAAATGCCGCGTACACTTGGAGTTTATAAATGGTATGAATTTTTTTTCCAGAAGGGGCAAAGTCAGCGTCTTTTCCTAATTTGTGTTGTGATTTGGAGTGCTGAAGTTTGGAAATTTGGAATAACGGTTTCTAAATACTCGGAATGTTTTTCAGGAATTGCTGACTCCGTCAATGGGTGCCTGGTTTGGATATTTTAGAACCTCTCTGGTGAGTCTCTCATGCGGTTCTCAGGTTGATAGCAGGCTGGTGAAGTGGGGTTTGGGTTTGGCTGGTGTTCCACTGCGAAAAGTAAAGGCATGCTTTGAAACACAATAATAAACTGTTGGCCTCTCTCGTGCATTCTCTTTTTTACTGCGCTGGACTTTATTTCTTATTTATTGAAAATAAATGCTCTAAAGACGCACACAGGTCCCATGTCCACTATTGGATATTCTTCTCTCTTTCGGGTTGTTTATTGTAACTAACAGTTTACCATAATGCGGGGAGCGTTTGTCCTGGGTCTGTCCCTGCTCTGTCTGCTAGCGTGGGCAGGACACGCCGACAAACAGGCCCACCTCATACGGTTGCCCTTGCGCGGACGCACCAGACTCAATACTGGGCGCCTGCAGCTCAGCGCAGCGGGCAGAGACCGCACCGTCGGCGTGGGAGGAACCCGCCCAGGAGCCGGCTCCCCCTCCGTGCCATCCGGGCTCAGCGCCAGGCGCGGGGAGGACATGCAGGCAGACCAGGTCTCTGTTCCTCAGGCCAGGACTGGGTCTGGACAGGGCAGGAGAGGCGGAGCACTGGCAGCAGGGAGGAGGGTAGCTGGGCAGATGGCTCCCCTCCAGTCTGGCATGTTTCAGGATGAAGCCACTCCCGGGGCGAGGGCCAGACAGACTCGCATGCCAAGCAGCGCAGGCTCACCTAACCTCCTGGCGAGCTTTGCGGGGAAAAACCGTGTCCTGGTGATTTCTGCCCCGCACGACTCAGATGGTTACTACCGGCTGATGATGACACTGCTGAAGCCAGACGTGTACTGTGAACTGGCAGAGCGGCACGTGCAGCAGATCGTGATATTCCACCAGGAGGGGGAGATGGGTGGGAAGGTGAGGCGGATCACCAGCGAGGGGAAGGTGATGGAGGAACCTTTGGACACAATGCTTATCCCCCGCCTCATGACCTTCCTCAAACTGGAGAAAGGTAGGCTTGGCCCATCTGGAAACATTCCTTAGCCCTACTCCTTCAGTGTTAGCAGATCTGAGAGAATCCCTGTGGGGGGCTAGATTGAACCATCACCATGTTGGTTGCACCTGTCCTAGCCCATTCAGATCTGTCAACACCTGCTTGGTGTTAGGAATGGGGGTTATGGGGGTGCATGGTGTGATGTTGGCTATTTGCATGTTTGCTGCATGTTTTATGCTGACAAAGCAGTGAAAATGAATTTGTGAGGGCAATAACATCAATCTGAGTCTTTACAGGTAAGTTTGGGATGCTTACAGCATGCTTGGTGAGTTTGTCTCCTTTCTGCATGTTGCTTGTGGCCAAAGCCATATTAGCTAGTCTACTTTACTCAGTAAATTAAATCTGTCACCCTGTCCTGTCCAGGTAAGTTCGGGATGGTGCTCCTGAGGAAAACCCTGCAAGTGGAGGAGAGGTACCCCTATCCAGTCAGGCTGGAGGCCATGTACGAGGTCATCGACCAGGCACCAATGAGGAAGCTGGAGAAGATCCGACAGAAGGGATTCGTCCAGAAGTGTAAAGGGGCGGGAGTAGAGGGCCAGGTGGATGAGGGGGGCGGAGACTCAGGGATGGAAGTTGAAACAGGTGGACAGGTAGACCCGCCCCCAGAGAGGAAGCCGCAGGCGAGGAAGCCAATGAGGAGACCCACGACAACCACCACCATTGCCACGAGGTCGACGACAACGAGGCCAACGACAACTACCACAACGACAACTTCGATAACAACAAGACCCACAACGACCACGACAAAAGCCACCACGGCAACAACGAAAGCGACAACCACACCAAAGCCCACAATGACCACGACTAGACGGACTACAACAACCACAACTAAACGTCCTATGACCACACGACAGACCACCACCACTACCACCAGAACCCAGAGACCCACAAAAGCCCACACCACCCCTCACTGGCTGCCTGCCACTAGGACCACGCCTGAGGCCTATAACCGCAGAGACAAGGAGAGAGACAGGGTGAGGTACCCACCCAAGACCACCACGTCTGGGGACAACCGAACAGACAAGGAGGGGAAGGATTACAATGGCCGTAAGCAGGCCGGAGTGATACCCACCCAGCACAAACCCACCAAGGGCAAACCTACCAAGAGGAAGAATGGGAAGGTATGCAGTTGACTTATTACATTTCACTTATTACATTGATGTTTAGACAGAATGTTGCTGTATGTTGTTCTCTGTTGAATCTGTTGCATCAGGCTTGATTTTGGTGTTCAATAAAGTCCTCTCCTCTCCTATTCTCTCCTTTTCTCTTTCCTCCCCTCCCCTCCTCTCTTCTCTTCTCTTCTATTCTCTTCTCTTCTCTTCTCTTCTCTTCTCTTCTCTTCTCTTCTCTTCTCTTCTCTTCTCTTCTCTTCTCTTCTCTTCTCTTCTCTTCTCTTCTCTTCTCTTCTCTTCTCTTCTCTTCTCTTCTCTTCTCTTCTCTTCTCTCCTCTCTCCAGGTGTTGAATAATGAGTATGAGGAGAATTATGAATCAAGCCGGCCCACCGCCAGCAACCCAGAGACACAGACAGAGGTCAACACAGAGGTCAGCCCAGCCAAGAGGGGCAAGGGAAAACACGACAACACTGAGAAGAAAAAGAAAAAGAACGGCAAACTGGAAAAGGCCACCAAGAGGGACAAGGCAGAGAGGAGAGGAGCGAAGGTGGGGAAGGAGGGAAAAAACAACGGGAAGAAGAACGGAAAGAAGGTGTCGAAGAATCACAAGAAAGAGGAGTACCACAAACCCACCAAGAAGCCTCCACCTCCTAAGGGTTCCCTGGCTTCCTTTCTGGACTACTTTGAGAACAGGAGACGACTTGTGGTAAGTACCAGTGTTTTGCAGCCTGTCTAGATTCTTATCATAGCAGTGTTACCGAGGCCGGGGGGTGTAATACAGACCTCATCCTCTCCCTCCCCGCTGTCTAATGTAAACACAATCTCCACAGCAGTGTGTGTGAGTGTGTGTGTGTAACCCAGTCTAACCCAGTCTCTCTCTGTGTGTGTGTCTCCAGATCATAACGGCCCCCAGTGAGGAGAGCACTATGTATGTGCAGCAGAGGGATGAGTACCTGGAGACGGTGTGTGAGATGGCCATCAGGAAAGTCTCCATCATCACCATCTTTGGCTCTCTCACCAACTCCACAATGAAGATAGACCACTACCAGCTGGGTATGTACATATCTCTACTAACACACTATTACAGGAAAAGGTTAAGTGACTTTGGGTCCTTGAAAAGCTCTATATAAATATAATGTATTATTATTATTATTATTATTATTATTATTATTATTATTACTACACGTAGCCTGTGCAGGACAGAACAGGGTTAACACTACCAGCAGGGTATATACACTGTCACAGGATTTCCCAAAGGATGGGTTGGGAACGGGCTCCACTGGGTCAGTCAAGGCCACATAGATTTCTCATGTACATACAGGTCCTCGCACAAATGAGTTAGGGCTCGATTCAGTCCATATCAGCTATAGCACACTTGAAATTAAAAGGTAATTTCTGATTCAGCCTACATATGGATCGTTTACCGTAAATGCAGTGTCCGAGAAGGCGGGAACATTGCCTTTAGATTTCAATCACGCTATAGCACTGAACTTCGGCGATACGGATTGAACAGAGCCCTTAAGGTACAGTAGGTGTCCTGTATTGCTGTTACTGTCCTGTCCTGATTTTACCCCTGCTGTCCTAAACTCCTCTGATAGAACAGAAGGCTAGCAGGTGTCTGTAGTGAGTCTGCAGCAAACAATAAGAGAGGCTCAAACAATAACACTGTGAACACTGTGAATATGATGACACTACCATTGCCAAAGACACACATTGGTGAGACACAATGTGGTGACAGTGCCAAAGCCAGACATGAAAGTTAATGGTGCACAAAGGCTTTCACTATAACACACAGATTACCGTGAGGATGGTGACATTCAGTAGTGACAATTCAACGGCTCAGACACGAGACGTATGTGGCAGGGTCTACAGACAATCACGGACTACAAAAAGAAAACCAGCCACGTCGCCGACACCGACGTCTCGCTTCCAAACAAGCTAAACACCTTCTTCGCCCGCTTTGAGGATAACACAGTGCCACTGACGAGGCCCACTACCAAGGGCTGTGGCCTCTCCTTCTCCATGGCCGATGTGATTAAGACATTTAAGCATGTTAACCCCCGCAAGGTTGCCGGCCCAGACGGCATCCCTAGCCGCATCCTCAGAGCATGCTCAGACCAGCTGGCTGGTGTGTTTATGGACATATTCAATCTCTCCCTTTCCCAGTCTGCTGTTCCCACATGCTTCAAGATGGCCACCATTGTTCCTATATCCAAGAAAGCAAAGGTAACTGAACTAAATGACTATCGCCCTGTAGCACTCACCTCTGTCATCATGAAGTGCTTTGAGAGACTAGTTGAGGACCATATCACCTCTACCTTACCTGTCACCCTAGACCCACTTCAATTTGCTTACCGCCCCAATAGATCCACAGACGATGCAATCACCATCACACTGCACACTGCCCTATCCCATCTGGACAAGTAAGAATGCTGTTCATTGACTATAGCTCAGTATTCAACACCATAGTACCCTCCAAGCTCATCATTAAGCTCGAGGCCCTGGGTCTGAACCTCGCCCTGTGCAACTGGCTCCTGGACTTCCTGGTGAGTACAGCCCCCTCCTGTACTCCCTGTTAACCCATGACTGCGTGGCCAAGCACGCCTCCAACTCAATCATCAAGTTTGCAGACAACACAACAGTAGTAGGCTTGATTACCAACAATGACGAGACCGCCTACAGGGAGGAGGTGAGGGCTCTGGGAGTGTGGTGCCAGGAAAATAACCTCTCACTCAATATAAACAAAACAAAGGAGATGATCGTGGACTTCAGGAAACAGCAGAGGGTGCACCCCCCTATCCACATCGACAGGACCGCAGTGTAGAAGGTGGAAAGCTTCAAGTTCCTTGGCGTACACATCACCGACAAACTGAAATGGTCCACCCACGCAGACAGTGTGGTGAAGAGGGCGCAACAGAGCCTCTTCAACCTCAGGAGGCTGAAAAAATTCGGCTTGGCACCTAAAACCCTCACAAACTTTTACAGATGCACAATTGAGAGCATCCTGTCGGGCTGTATCACCACCTGGTACGGCAACTGCACCGCCCACAACCACAGGACTCTCCAGAGGGTGGTGCAGTCTGCACAACGCATTACCGGGGGCAAACTACCCGCCCTCCAAGACACATTCAGCACCCGATGTCACAGGAAGGCCAAAAAGATCATCAAGGACATCAACCACCCGAGCCACTGCCTGTTCACCCCGCTATCATCCAGAATGCGAGGTCAGTACAGGTGCATCAAAGCTGGGACCTAGAGAATGAAAAACAGCTTCTATCTCAAGGCCATCAGACTGTTAAATAGCCATCACTAGCACATTAGAGGCTGCTGCTGCCTATTGAAATTACTGGCCACTTTAAGAAATGGAACACTAGTCACTTTAATAATAGTTTACATATCTTGCACTACATTTTAGTCATTTAGTCACTACTCATCTCATATGTGTATAATGCATTCTATTCTATAATATTCTACTGTATCTTAGTCCATGCCGCTCTGTCATTGCTTGTCCATATATGTATATATTCTTAAATCCCATTCCTTACTAGTTTTGTGTGCATTGGGTATATGTTGTGAAATTGTTAGATATTACTTGTTAGATATTACTGCACTGTCGGAGCTAGAAGCACAAGCATTTCGCTACACCCGCTATAACATCTGCTAAACACGTGTATATGACAAATACAATTTGAATTTATTTGATTTGACACTGCCAATAAATATGGGGAGTTGGGGACACAGTGCCAAAGACCGAGAAGGCAGGTCCTCACAGATGAAGGTTAGCAAGGTTTACAAAACATAAAAGCTAACTTACTGCCCTTCTCTAGAGCTCAGCTGGTGTTTTGTCTGAACGGGGTTGTGTTCAAAAAACGGAAAACGTGAAGGAGGTGCTTAAACTGCTTTGCCACGAGTGCTTTGCGCATGTGCCCACACGGATCGGAAGAGGGGCTTTGTGTTCATGAGAGTCTTTCCATAGAGGGGTCATATTCATTTATAGGCCAAACCGTTCGGACGCTACAGACGTTTTCATGAGAAGACCGATTTTCGAGATGTCTCCTGGTCTGAGAAACACCGCTGTAGGTTTGCCACCTTCCACCGCCGATGCGGAAGGCCGACACCGGGGGATGCGGAAGGCCGACACCGGGGGATGCGGAAGGCCGACACCGGGGGATGCGGAAGGCCGACACCGGGGGATGCGGAAGGCCGACACCGGGGGATGCGGAAGGCCGACACCGGGGGATGCGGAAGGCCGACACCGGGGGATGCGGAAGGCCGACACCGGGGGATGCGGAAGGCCGACACCGGGGGATGCGGTGGATTAAGACGCAGCCCATGCATATCTCTAACGTAAACATACAGATTTTGATGTGGATTTATTTATGTATTATGCCTCGAGCGAAGCGTGGGGGGGCCTCAAGCAGAGAAATAATTGTAATATTTTATATATTTTTTTACGCCCAGCTCATGAGGCCCCTTGATAATGTGAGGCCTGAGGCAATTGCCTCTTCTGCCTGATGGTTAGTCCGCCAGTGTGTGTGTGTATGGTGGGGGGTGATCCCGGCTGAATATCTTCCTTGTTTATCATCGTAGAAATGGCGAAAGTCTGCTTCCTCTGTAGCTAATGTGTAAGCTGGAGAGAGTTAGGTCACCTCTCTCTCTCTCACACACACACACACAAACACACAGCTCACCTCACATGGCTTATCTTCAAGAGGAATTAGAGACTCCCTTTTGTTGATTTTCTTCGAAGCTACTTATTCAGATGGCTCAAGATTACAAATGCGTGTTATGAGATTTGTGTTGTAAATTGGGCTTGGCGAGCGACAATATTTGTAGAGTTTTATGGAGATTTGAATCCTAACCTCCAGCCTGTAGTTAGGATGTGCTAATGTCAGCCCTACTGTATAAAACTTTATTAGTCTCTCTGATTCTACACAACGACAGGGTTCCACAGACAGAATGCCAGAAAGAGTTTTGAGGTGATGTCACACCCCACCCACGTTACGAACCAGACGGTAGTTAGTCTTATGTTCCGAGCATTGCTCCAAGGGTTAATGTGTGTGTGTTCGTGTGTGCGTGTGTGTGCTTGCGTGTATAAATGGTCCTTTCACAGCTGTATGCTGGAAAAAGGTTCCCGTGTTGGATGATATCATCCTTACCTTTGAGTGTAATGCAGACTTTGAGGCATTGGTCAGTTTGTGTGTGTGTGTTTGTGTACAGGGTGCTGTGATTAAGGGCTATAACTGTGGGCTGTGTAAGTGGTAGCTACAGCCCCAGCTAGCACATAATGTTCTAAGAACCATATGTTTCTTAGAGTGTGGTTATCCTATAGTTATTTTGCATACAACCTTGCCACAATGTTCTGGGAATGGTGCAGGATACTCAGCTAGCACATAACGTTTCTTAGGTGGGAATTTCAGTACTTCAGCATAAGGTTTCCTACAAGTTTCATCATGGTTCTATTTAAAGTAATGTTCTCAAATTGTTTAAAGAATGTTAGGAAACAACATTCTTCTGTGTGAATTTCAGTACTTCAGCATAACTTTTTTATGCAGGTTTCCTCATGGTTCTATTTAAAGTCATGTTCTCAGAACATTAAGAAAACTTTCCATAAAAACCACAAGAAAACATTAGTAACATTCAAAGAACATTCTAAGAATGTTATTTAAAAACATATACCTGTACATTCCGTTCTAAGTGTCAACAAAACTCTCTCTATAATAATATGCCATTTAGCAGACGCTTTTATCCAAAGCGACTTACAGTCATGCGTGCATACATTTTTACGTATGGGTGGTCCCGGGGATTGAACCCACTACCCTGGCATTACAAGCACCATGCTCTACCAATTGAGCTACAGAGGACCAACACATGGCCTTCTCCCCCATTGAAGCTTGTGCTTCGTTTTCGTGAAGATCTCAGCTAACCAGTCTATAAAGTAAATAATAAATAGTAACGAATAAAGAATAAATATTTTATTTGCCATTTTATTCAAATAAAGTACGATAAAAAATAAAAATCAACTAGAAAAATACATTGGTTATTTTATTACATTGGAGTAGATTCAGACTACCTCGCTGTGTGTGTGATTGCATGTGTGATTGCATTGCATGCATCCTCGTCTGACCATGTGTTCTCGCATACCCCGAGAGCATCTGGTCAGAGGGGTGGTGGCACAGGAATCCTCATCTCTCCCAAGTGGACATTCTCAATTTTTCCCCTAACCCATCTGTCTATCTCCTCATTTGAATTCCATGCTGTCACAGTCACTAGCCCATTTAAGCTTAATATCCTTGTCATCTATCGCCCTCCAGGTTCCCTTGGAGAGTTCATCAATGAGCTTGACGCCTTGATAAGTTCCTTTCCTGAGGATGGCTCACCCCTCACAGTTTTGGGGGATTTCAACCTCCCTACGTCTACATTTGACTCATTTCTCTCTGCCTCCTTCTTTCCACTCCTCTCCTCTTTTGACCTCACCCTCTCACCATCCCCCCCTACTCACAAGGCAGGCAATACGCTTGACCTCATCTTTACTAGATGCTGCTCTTCTACTAATCTCACTGCAACTCCCCTTCATGTCTCCGACCACTACTTTGTTTCCTTTTCTCTCTCGCTCTCCTCCAACACTACTCACTCTGCCCCTACACAGATGGTAATGCGCCGCCGCAACCTTCGCTCTCTCTCTCCCACTACTCTCTCCTCTTCCATTCTATCATCTCTTCCCTCTGCTCAATCCTTCTCCCTCCAATCTCCTGATTCTGCCTCCTCAACCCTCCTCTCCTCCCTTTCTGCATCCTTTGACTCTCTGTGTCCCCTATCCTCCCGGCCGGCTCGGTCCTCCCCCTCCAGCTCCGTGGCTTGATGACTCATTGCGAGCTCACAGAACAGAGCTCCGGGCAGCGGAGCGGAAATGGAAGAAAACTAAACTCCCTGCCGACCTGGCATCTTTTCACTCCCTCCTCTCTACATTTTCTTCATCTGTTTCTGCTGCTAAGGCCACTTTCTACCACTCTAAATTCCAAGCATCTGCCTCTAACCCTAGGAAGCTCTTTGCCACATTCTCCTCCCTGCTGAATCCTCCCCCACCCACCCCCTCTCTCTCTGTGGATGACTTCGGTCAACCACTTTGAAAAGAAGGTTGACGACATCCGATCCTCGTTTGTTAAGTCTAATGACACTGCTGGTCCTACTCACACTGCCCTACCCTATGCTTTGACTTCTTTCTCCCCTCTCTCTTCAGATAAAATCCTGCGACTTGTGACTGCAGGCCGCCCAACAACCTGCCCGCTTGACCCCATCCCCTCCTCTCTTCTCCAGACCATCTCCGGTGACCTTCTCCCCTACCTCACCTCGCTGATCAACTCATCCTTGACCGCTGGCTATGTCCCTTCCGTCTTCAAGAGAGCGAGAGTTGCACCCCTTCTCAAAAAACCAACACTCGATCCCACTGATGTCAACAACTACAGACCAGTATCCCTTCTTTCTTTTCTTTCCAAAACTATTGAGCGTGCCGTCTTTAGCCAACTCTCTTGCTATCTCTCTCAGAATGACCTTCTTGATCCAAACCAGTCAGGTTTCAGGACTGGTCATTCAACTGAGACTGCTCTTCTCTGTGTCACGGAGGCTCTCCGCACTGCTAAAGCTAACTCTCTCTCCTCTGCTCTTGTCCTTCTAGACCTGTCTGCTGCCTTTGATACTGTGAACCATCAGATCCTCCTCTCCACCCTCTCCGAGCTGGGCATCTCCGGCGCGGCTCACTCCTGGATTGCGTCCTACCTGACCGGTCGCTCCTACCAAGTGGCGTGGCGAGAAGCTGTCTCCGCACCACGTGCTCTCACCACTGGTGTCCCCCAGGGCTCAGTTCTAGGCCCTCTCCTATTCTCCCTATACACCAAGTCACTTGGCTCTGTCATATCCTCACATGGCCTCTCCTATCATTGCTACGCTGACGATACACAACTAATCTTCTCCTTTCCCCCCTTCTGATAACCAGGTGGCGAATCGCATCTCTGCATGTCTGGCAGACATATCAGTATGGATGACGGATCACCACCTCAAGCTGAACCCTGGCAAGACGGAGCTGCTCTTCCTCCCGGGGAAGGACTGCCCGTTCCATGATCTCGCCATCACGGTTGACAACTCCGTTGTGTCCTCCTCCCAGAGTGCGAAGAGCCTTGGCGTGACCCTGGACAACACCCTGTCGTTCTCCGCTAACATCAAGGCGGTGACCCGATCCTGCAGGTTCATGCTCTACAACATTCGGAGAGTACGACCCTGCCTTACACAGGAAGCGGCACAGGTCCTAATCCAGGCACTTGTCATCTCCCGTCTGGATTACTGCAACTCGCTGTTGGCTGGGCTCACTGCCTGTGCCATTAAACCCCTACAACTCATCCAGAATGCCGCAGCCCGTCTGGTGTTCAACCTTCCCAAGTTCTCTCACGTCACCCCGCTCCTCCGCACACTCCACTGGCTTCCAGTTGAAGTTCGCATCTGTTACAAGACCATGGTGCTTGCCTATGGAGCTGTGAGGGGATCGGCACCTCTGTACCTTCAGGCTCTGATCAGTCCCTACACCCAAACGAGGGCATTGCGTTCATCTACCTCTGGCCTGCTGGCTCCCCTTCCTCTGCGGAAGCATAGTTCCCGCTCAGCCCAGTCAAAACTGTTCGCTGCTCTGGCACCCCAATGGTGGAACAAGCTCCCTCACGACGCCAGGACAGCGGAGTCACTCACCACCTTCCGGAGACATTTGAAACCCCACCTCTTTAAGGAATACCTGGGATAGGATAAAGTAATCCTTCTACCCCCAAAAAAAAAAAAAAACTATATAAAAAAAAAAAAAAAAAAAAAAACTATTGTAAGGTGGTTTTCCCACTGGCTATAGGGTGAATGCACCAATTTGTAAGTCGCTCTGGATAAGAGCGTCTGCTAAATGACGTAAATGTAAATGTAATGTGTCTCTGTCTGTCTCATCTCTTGAGGTCCTGCTTTATAGTTCTCTATCCTCGATGTATCTTGTTAAGTGTGTCCAGGTTTGTTGGCCGTGCCCACTAATTGTCCACAGCTGATCTTAATGAGTTCTTCTTTCCTTTGAAATTGGATCCGTTTGAATAGACAAAAATTAACAGCTTTGTATGAGTTAAAGAAACATGGCATGCTAGCTCCATCCTGGTGGCGCAGTGGACTATTTCCATAGACAGAGAACAGAAGATCATAGGTTTGAATCTCACTGATGCTTTGCCTCAATAAAATAGAAATGTGTTTGCCTGATTAATGCATTTCCATGTGTCCTATCTGTGCTTGGAGTTCAAAACAGTTAACCTAAGCTAGGAGTGTTATTAAAAGTCTTATTGAAACATGTTCTCAGAACATCATTTGAATTACCTTCAAATAACCTATAATTTTCGTCCTCAGAACGGTAAGAAAACTTCCCAAGAAAACGTTCAGGGAACCATAGTGAAATGTTCTCAGAACCTCCCTGCATCCTAAAAAGTCAGGAAACTTATGGCTTCATTCCCAGTACCAATGGGAAAACAAAAACGTACGTTCCCACAACTTCCAAGGAACCAAATGTGCTAGCTTGGGTAGCTCCTCTTAGCCATGTGATCAAGCCATCTCCCTGCCTGAGTATATTCCTGTTCAGGATAGATAGATGGATCACCGCTTTGCCTTAGAAACCATGGAGCTAGATACAGTATATGTAATCCATAGGAAGACACCATTTGTTTTCTGTAGAAAGGGGGATAGATGTAGATTGAAAACATCTTCAAATATATTGCTGTATGCTTTCAAAGGGTTACCAGTTCTGTTTATATTATAAAGCAGTAACATACTGTATTTCAGACATTTGGAGTCCCTATCATCTCTATAAAATCAGGAAACATTCGTTTTAAAAAACCTCCTTGGTGTGGAGACTGATGGGTTTCCAGTCAAAACATACAGTAAGTCAACAAATGGCCTCCGTCATTCCCTCATGTTGAAGAGAGCTGTGGTCTTTTGGGTGGGATTCCAGTCAAAACAAAAGAAAACAGAGAGAGATCTGGAATGTAGTCAGAGATGCAAACAGGACTGCCTCAACAAACATTTTTTTTTTTAGAAGGAATAACCATGTTGAAAGGGAGCAAGACATTCTGAAGATTTGAAGGAAATAAAAATAAAACAAACAATCTAGATTGGCTTCTTCCGCCTCACTCCGTTTGAGACAGAATATTGCCAATGTTTTGTAATAGAGAGGGCCTCAGTGTGTGTGTGTGTGTGCGTAAGCCTAGGGTAAACACACCATTGCCCTCCTTTTGGGTGTTAGATCTCTGCCTGGAGGTTATTTTACCTCAGAGATGCTCATCCAAAATCAACCCCTAGTCCCTTCCCCTAGTAGTCCCCTCCTTACCCTACCTCTATGTTTGCAGAGCTGAAAAGACAGGGATAGGTGTAACCAATAATAGCTAATAAGGCCATGACTCCACCTTTCCAAATATTATGAGGGAAACACACCTTCTGGTCAGTCATGTGTCAACCCATCCAGCCTCTGGTAGGAAGTGGGATGTCCAATCCCTGTTTCCCCATGGCTCTGGTTGTACTATGTGGTTGTTTCAGCTTCCTTATCTGAAAATCCACTCATTATTGTAAGTTGCTCTGGATAAGAGTCTGTTAAATTGTACTAAACTAAACTAAATTGTAAATGGTTGTCTCTTTCTCAATTATCTCTCTCTCTTCCTTCACCCCTCTCTCTTCCTTCCCACCTCTCTCTTTCCCCTTCCTCCCCTCTCTTTCTCTCCACCTCCCAGAGAACGACAAGCCTATGACGGGTCTTCGTCAGGAGGACCTGGTGAACCAGGATCTGATCACAGAGCTAAGGAAGGAGTTCTATATGACATTTAACAACTTCTACATGGTTCTCACTGACACTGACATGAGAGCCAAGGTGGGTTTCGTCTCTCTCTCTCTCCCTTTTTCTCTGTCTCTCTGAAATTCTTACTAGGTGTGTATTATTTAGCTAATCTGGCACACCAGAGTCCGCACTTTTTGGACTATTCCATTTAGAACTAAAGTCTACTACTTGACCCAACCATCTTGCCAAGTGAGCTAAATGGAGCACATACACCTAACCTCTCTGTTTGGCCCATTAGACCCAGACTCATGATGGCTGACCTGCCTTCACCATACTGTAAACATCCTCCCGTCATTAAACACTGGTTTAATTCACACAACATGACGTCCACCCAACAGCTGTGTTTGTGTGTGTGTGTATCTGTGTGTGTGTGTGTGTGTGTAAATCACCAGGCTGTTTTCAGACGGATTAAACAAAGACGCCAGTGTGCAAGCAACCTTCTAATGCTTTCAGTACAGACAGGAAATTCTATTAACATTACAGGGCACATGGTGTGGGTAAGAGAGAGAGAGAGAGAGAGAGAGAGAGAGAGAGAGAGAGAGAGAGAATGTGAAAAACATTGAGGGAGACTGTAGCCATGGCAGCAGACCCTCACCTGATCCATTAGAAAGTTTATGTGCATGTGTTTATGCCTGCGTGTGTGCGTGCCTGTGCTTTTGTGAGTGTGTATTTTCATAAACTGTGCCCTATAAAATAATATTTTCATGCTGGGATCACTGCGATTCCTAAAAAATATGCTTCATTGGGAAATATCACATTCTAAACCGAGCAAATTCGAACACCCACAGTGTTAAATGTAACACATTCTTACTTTTTAGTCATTTAGCAGACGCTCTTATCCAGAGCGACTTACAGTTAGTGCATACATTTTTTCATACTGGCTCCCCGTGGGAATCGAACCCACAACCCTGGCGTTGCAAGCACCATGCAGTGGGTCACATATACACGTGTGTATATGTGACCCACTGAATTAGTGTTAAACTAACACTTTTCAAAGTGTTGATAAACTAACACCCCAAGAGTGTTGGGTCTCCTAACACTGTGGGAGTTGCAAATTCCGACTTAAATTAACACTTTATTATGGCTGATGCTGTTACACTTCCTCAATGTTAGGGAATTAACACTTGTGGTGTTACAGTAACTCGTTTTTGGGTGCATATTTATTTGATGCAACTCAAGTTAATTTTAGAGGTACCTGTACCACCCATGACTGTGTTTGTTAGTGACAGAGACATGATTGTTGCATTCGATGGCTTTAGTCCCGTAGCGTTCTGTGAGTGCCTAAATGAATATTTTATTATCAAAATATAATTATTTATCACAATAAATTACTTTTTTTGACAATACCATACTTCAACAGCCTAGTTTTACCCTAACACAGTTGTCTGAAACTCCTGGTTTGCTGGCCACATCAACAAGTCATATTATGCTGGCTTCCAAAGTGTTACATAATTTCTATTCAAATCCAGCCATAGGATATTGAAGAATTTTAACTTTTAATCACCTGCAATCTGCAGTTAGAATGACTGCCATGTTAGGAAAGGTTGATAAATGAGACTACCTAAACCATCTCAATAACGGGTTAAATAAATCCAACCACTTACAGATTGGATTAGTATAGAAACATTTGTGTAGTATAAGATCAATTAATCAATCATTGTGCATGCAGAAACATAGATATTAAAACTATTCCAAAAAGCAACCTGCAACAAAGCATGCTGGGAAATATGATAATGTAGCCCCTCCCATGTCTTTTTCACTCTGAGTTCACGGAAATTAACTCAACAGTCGAGTACCACCATCACCTGGTTAACACTTCATTTATTCACCGCAGGTGGTGTCAATTTCAATCCCACTGGTGTTAACCCTACTAGAATTAGATATAACACTCACAACACTTGAGTCTGAGTCTCTTCGAACACATGGCTCAGTGTCTTATTTCATTTGCATACCGATTTTTCAGGAATACAGGATTTTCTAGGAATACTGGGATGGGTATCACAAAGGAATAGCATTGTAACGTTTTTCTCCTGACCACTTGAAGAATTGAATAGTTGTTGTACACTCAAATACTCCAATGCTTATCTTTTTGGTTCACTGTCTTTTTTCTGTCTTGATGATGTGTGTTTGTCCCTCTAACAGCAATCCTTCGAGGTCCCCATCGCCATGAAGGCTGTGTTTGATTACATCGACACCTTCTCAACTCGCATCAGAGAGATGGAACAGCAGAAGAGAGACGGAGTGGTCTGCAAGAAGGAGGACAAACCCAGATCACTGGAGAACTTCCTCTCGAGGTAGTGTGTGTGCGTGGCTCTTGCTGATGGCTGTGGCAGTGGCTGGAATTTTAAACAGTCATTGGCTCCATAGCCAGTGGGAATATTGTCTCAAACCAGGCAGGGGTCTGGTTGAGGAGGCTGTGGTCAGAATTTATAGTCAACATGTATATTCACACTATATCACCTGGACCACAAATTCAACTGTTCTTTATGAGCTAAACTTGGCTCTGATGGTGGACAGTGTGCGCGAGCTTGTACTTCTAGTACTCTACGCTAACACCATTGTCTTGGATTGATTGACTATGGTCCTATATTTCTGTCTTCAACAGATTGACTGTGGTTTGTTGCCATAGAGACTCAATTCCAGTCTGATGACAGTGAGCAAAGGGTCTGGATTTTGGACAGAAAGTGTATTAATCTTCCTACATCTTTCATCCTAGTTCCGTCTTTGGGTTCTCAGGTTCCGTTGGAGGCGTCGCCTGTTTGTAATCTCCGCCCCCAACGATGAGGAATGGGCCTATCAGCAGCAGCTCTACGCCCTGACCAGCCAAGCCTGCAACCTGGGTGAGTATAAGACGGAATTGTTAAGTTATTATCATATTCCTTAAACAATATTTATCCCATCTACAGGAAGTGCCTAATCTAGTGCCTAGGGGTTGTTACACACACACACACACACCCACCCACCCCCCCCCCCACCACCCCCCTGCATTCAGCCTCCATTCAGACCTGATCTCATACGGAATAACATTAGGCTCTCTATCCATTTGTTGCATTTTAGATTGATAGGTAAACGCATATACTTTAGTAGTCATAATAAAAGTGTTGGCAGTCGCTGAGATTGAGGAGGACCATGATAATTGTTTCTCGCAGACATGTTCATACACATTCAGGGACAGAGACACGCACACACGCACGCCCCTTAGAAAAGGGTGGATGATAATCAAAGCGTAACATCATCCTCCTCTACCATTCCTGATCTGATCCCCTGCTTAGCTCAACAGTATACCCAGACCAAAGACTGTGTTCCCCTTCTCTGTTTCTGGTGGCTATGAGACGTCAAAGTGTGTTTCAAAAATCATCAAAGAGTAATTATTTTAACCTAAAGCATTTAATAAAGACATTTATAGTACAATATTATGGGAAATGGGAATGAGAGGGCTACTTACACAGTGTTGGGAAGGGATCACAGCAGTGATTGAATGAGGGTATGAGGCATGAGTTGAGGTGTTCAGAGGCTTGACTTCAGTGCAGGACAGGATTTGACTGGGAAGACAAAAAACAATAACACAACACAGACAAAAGAGCTAAGAATGAGTTCGTCTAAGCAAGGAGCAAAATCGTTGACGTGTAATAATGGGATTGTGTTTGTGTATGTGATTGACTCTACATACAGTAATGAGAGAAAATTGATAGGGGTACTCACAGTGCTTGGAGAGGAAACATTCAATGTGCCAGTAGAAGAGCGGGCACATGAGACGTGGCTTCAGTTCATGTCAGGAGAGAGTTGACAATGGTAGTGGAGTGGAGCTGTCTTCACCTCTTAATCAGGGAACAGGAGGGGATTTAGGCCTAGCTGTAAATACAAATAGCAGATACATTCCATTACAGCTGCGCCATCGTAGGTTGAACAACAAGTTTCTCCATGAAGTTAAACACAGACTGCGCATCTCGCCCACTTCACACATCAAAGTAGCTCAAGAAACGTTCCTGAATAAAGTCCTGATCATCCACATACCTGACAATAACTGACAACTGCAAGCAGACTGGTGGCACCATAGGTCCCAGAGTGGGGGGGCAATCTTTACCCCCTGGGGCCCTGAGTTTTTCCTTATCTGTTAACCTAACCAGGAAAACTCTGGACCCTATAAGGTATGACAGTGATTAATCAGTTGTAAAAAGGTTTTATAAGGGCTATGATGGGACCAGTTTTTCCTAATCAGGTCACATGGTTTTTAAAAAACTGAAAAAAACTCCTGGCCCTGGGGGGAGGTGGGGGGGGATGAAAACCCAGTCAAACTCCAGCAACCTTATACTTGTTCATATTAAATCTATTTAGACTAGATTAGGGGGGGATTTCCTCTACCCGGACACAGAGACAACAAAATATAGACATTTAAATTTTTGTCATTTAGCAGACGCTCTTATCCAGAGCGACTTACATCCAGTGAGTGCATACATTTGGCAGCCCTGTGAGCTTGCTTTATGCATGTTTGCATCATGCAGGCCTATGCAACTGTAGGCCTTATAAAAAATTAACTCAGGTCTGTCATTACTATTATGTTGATTGATTAATTCCAGTTAATACATTTGGATTGAAAACGTATAGGACGCCTAGCCAGCCCAATTTTGAATATAAACCAAATTTGATCACATTCACATGTTCTCCTGACACACCAATGGACTATAAATACCTAACATTACCAATTAGTTACCCTGACCAAATGGACAGCGCACATAGGCTGTATGCATCTGCTCTTATTAGTAGCCTACAATTGATCAGACTGAAAAATTGTCTCGTTTTCATCCCATACAGCATGTCTGATCCAGTGGCGGCTCCTGAAAAAATTCTCAGGGGGGGCAATTTTTCTGATGATTTAGGTGACCTACACACATTTTAAAAAAGATATGTCCAGCAACAACATGAAGACAGGGGCAGCATATAAGTCAATACTGATATACACATTACTTGCTTCAAAAAGGCCTCATGGTTGAATTGGAAATATGTGCACCTGAGCATAATTCACAACAAGCAAGCATGAGCTTTTGATAGAGGCTACTGAAAACATTGATGCAAGTTATTGGTAATAAGAAATGTTTATAGACTTCCATATTCTGCCCTCTTGTATAGATTTGTGAAAATGAACAGTGATAGACATTTTGCCTGAAAACAGAATTTGAAAATAATTTCTAGAAAAGGTAAACACAGCTATCTGTATGGCTTTGTAAAAATGAACAACCATATTCTGGCCAATTGTATAGATTTGTAAATATGAACAACCATATTCTGGCCAATTGTATAGATTTGTAAAAATGAACATGAACAGATTTTTTTTTTTTTTACTTTAAAAAAAATGAAAAATAACTATTTTAAACAACATCAACTGTGAACTGATTTGGGCGTGTGTGTGTTAAAGAGACAGACAGGGAGGGACAAAGAGAGAGAGGGCTACATTACTTGTACTGAAACTGTTCTAGCTTGCTGCATGATCAAATTCAGCTGATGCGCATAGCAATGCACGTAATGGGCATTCTTGAAATGCTCACGCACCTTTTGCTGCACACCAGCCTTCTCTCCCCTCATCACACTGGCTCCATCGTAAGCTTGCGCAATGAGTTTGACTTTCTCGTCAAGTCGGCAAAAAGACCGTTCAGTCTCTCCAAAAGCACACTGGCGATTGAGACTGAGGTTGATTCCGAGATGGGAAGGAACTCAAAAAAGCGCTCCTGCACTTTGTGGTTGCTATCTATGTACCTCAGCACAAGCACCAGCTGTGTCTGTGTAGAAACGTCCGTGGTCTCGTCAGCTTGGATAGCTACGAAGTTCGCCGACTTCACCTCCTCCACAATATGTTCCCTCATGACCGCTAGCATACACTCCAGTAGCTCGTTTTGAATGGTCTTTGATGTGCCCTTGAAAACTTTAGCATTTTTAAGATGGTCATCAAACACCTCATCTAATTGTGCCACAAAGTTGACAAGTCCAAGAAAAATACCAGGGTTGGTGGAGCCCTCAGTTTCATCTTTGCCTCGCAAAGCTAGCCATCTTGACAGTAGTACGTGAATTGATTGACGCTGCTACCCGCTCTTTTCTTAGTTATGTTCATGGTTACTTATGTTACGTATGACGAAGCGCATAAGTGCAAGCCCTCCCCGGAACCCATAGAGATTGTATTGAAAGCTCTGATATTTGAAAAAAAAAGATTTTACATGAGAGTCTATGAGAGACTCCTGGGCGATTTTCAACCTGACTGAAATCGCCCCAAAAGGGGCGGGGCCATTTGAAGCACGACTTTAGCCTGATTGGACATTTAGTGGCAGATCAGACGTCTAGATTAGAACACTGATAACTACTGTTGCCGTGATATAATTGATTAGAAAAAAAATCCCTTCCTTTTCCCGTTTGGCAGTGCGTCGCCCATATCGCCCTAATGAACACACCGCCCCTGGTCTGATCTCTAATGTTAAGGTGTAGCCTAGGCTGCTGCAACATGTATGTAATTAGTTTTTGCTTGTGTCTGTCCGAAGTGATTGTGTTATCTATCATCTTTGCTAAATAAATACAGAAGGAAAGTGGAAAGCCTACTTGAGCGTGCACGAAAAAATGCGCTGCGTTAACCTTTCTCTTTAATCTAACTTTTAATGGATGATGCGATGGAAGCTATCAAATCATTCTGAATTGATTTCGACATCCCAGAAAAGACAGTACAAAGTTCCATATGTTCAGCAAGTAAAGTATCGTAACGTGCAATTACCGCTGCAAGTTCCTTGTAGTTGCACTTGTTAGTGGAACTTTCCCTCTCGCCGTGTCCTCTAAAAGCCAATTATTGCATGCACAAAAACACAGTGGTGTTGATAAGCCACTTGAGAACATCCCTGTTTCTTCTTACTTTCTCGTTGTGTTGCGCAGTTTGAATACGCAGACCTTCGTCATTCAAGCTTCAATCTGATGTGGGAATGTATATGCTCCCTGCTTTTGTTTTGCCGTTTAACTGAACGATCGATGTTCTTCAGGTCACTGTACCCCTCTTTCGCCCAAGGCTCAGACTTTCCAAAAAGCAGGCAAGGCCAGCAATACATGCGGCTTGATAAAAGGCTCCCTGTTAACCAGCTATACTTTTGATACCAATTGTTATTGAACGCCCTCACCTTTTCATCCTTCTTCATGAAACTGATCTCAGGTAGAGGTCGACCCTCGTTTTTAATTCTCACCTTTTCCGTGTACCCCGGAGAATGAAAGGGGTTCTTCAACAAAAAGTAAACAACATTTGCTGTTTGCGTTGGCGGCGAAAGTTGCACACTCAAGCTGGTAGAGCTAGCTACTGCTACTTGCTAATGAAGTTAGCAAGGCAAATTGAAATAAATTGCACTAACTGGACACAAAAATTAAGTTATAAAACCAATTTATAATCTACCTCCTCCATCTCCTGTAATTTGAAGAAACTAATTTGAATGGAATAATATCAAAAAAATGCTCAACTATCACTTTTCAATCTCTATCCAATAATGTCACCAAGCTTCTGAACACATTGAATTCTCCCATAATGCTCTGCGGCACAACCCCAATACAACACACTAGGTTCATTCTCTGATCCTAATCCTATGATTGGATGGACAACATGTCAGTTCATACTGAAAAAGCTTTGATTGGTTGGAGGACATCCTCCAGAAGTGGTCATAATTACCATGTAGGTCTATGGAAGGGGGTGAGGCCTACGAGCCTCCTAGGTTTTGTATTGAAGTCATTGTACCCAGAGGAGGACAGAAGCTAGCTGTCCTCCGGCTACACCATGGTGCTACCCCAGAGAGTGATGTTGAAGTTACTATAGATCTTCATTGCAAAACATTGTGTTTTAGTCAATTATTTGGTGACATATTAATATATTTAGTATAGTTTTATCTAAAAAGGATAACATTTTTTAGTGTTTCACTATTTTTATTTTAATGAAATTTCACTGAGGAGGATGGTCCTCCCCTTCCTCCTCTGAGGAGCCTCCACTGGTGCGCACACACGAGTGTGTGTGTGTGTTCAAACCTGGCCTCTCTCTGTTAAACAAAGCCTTCTCCTAGCTGCCTACTCTGCTTTGGGTTCTTAACGCGATATTCAGCTCTTGGCTCTCACCTTGTAGAGATCAGCGTTTTCATGTGGTTACTGTGCATTTTCTGTCTTCAGAGGAACCAGCTGTCTGGCTCAGCAGGACTCAAGTCCTTCACATTGCCTCTCTATTATCACAGCTAACTCACGGATGGTTCTGATCAGGAACGACCGCATCCACATATTGAATAAATACATTTAGAGATTAATATGTTTTTTTGACCTGACGAAGATCCGTTTCGGATCGAAATGTAGTCAATAAAGCGGTGAATTGGGAGCTTAAAGAGTCTTTCTTGTTCTTTACTAGAGATTAATATGAAACAGGTGATTGACTTAGAGCAGGTTTTAGGGGAGTCTCCAACTCTGATCCTGCACTCTTAGAAAAAAGGGTTTCAAAAAGGTTATTTGCAGAGGGATAGGGTTCTACCTAGAACCTTTAACATCATAAGGACCGTTTTTGGAAGAAAGGGTTCTTTGATGATTCTTTGGAAGGCAAGAAGGATTATTTGGAAGGCAAGAAGGGTTCTACATAGAACCCTTCTGAATATTAATAAGCTTTTTTATTGTAAATATTTTTTTCTTTTAAATAGTGCCTGAGCATTAGTCTTTACCTCAGTGTTTAAACTTTAACATCAGGAGTTTGAGTCATCTTAAAAGATAGGCGTGAGGGGCTCCCAAGTGGTGCAGCAGTCTTTTATCGCTTGGGTGTCACTACAGACCCTGGTTTGTTCCCGGGCTGTATCACAACCGGCCGTGATCGGGAGTCCCATAGGGTGGCGCAGAATTGACCCAGCGTCGTCCGTGTTAGGGGAGGGTTTGGCCGGGGGGGCTTTACTTGGCTCATCGCGCTCTAGCAACTCCTTGTGGCGGGCCGGGCGCCTGCAGGCTGACCTCGGTCGTCAGGTGAACAGTGTTTCCTCTGACACGTTGATGCGGCTGGCTTCCAGGTTAAGCAGGCGGGTGTTAAGAAGTGTGGTTTGGCGGGTCATGTTTCGGAGGACGCATGACTCGACCTTCGCCTCCCGAGCCTGTTAGGGAGTTGCAGCAATGAGACAAGATCGAAATTGGGGAGAAAAAAAATAGATAGGTGTGAGAACGTTTGAAACTGTACCTATATGGGAATATTATGCATGTATTCCCTTAATTATTTTACATATACAGTACTAACATAGTTGCTAACTTTGCCATGATTTCTGATTTCTCAGTATTTTCAGTGATTTTACTGTGCAGAGAGTAGGAGAATATAATGGAGTATGAGTGAACCAGCAGTGCATTGTATGGTACACAGCAAATTGGCCAGTTTTACCTAGTGTTGATTTTTCAGTGTAACATTTCTAGTGTTGATTCAGAAGTTAAATTAACTTAGGCCTAGATTCAATCAGATCCAGCGTTAACCGGCGATAGCAGATACCAACATAGCAGATATTTTGGCACTGTCAGAGGAGTAACTGTGTTGGAATTACGTGTCATGAAGCCACAACCGCCCCACTCACGTTAGAAGTTCAGAACGAGAAAGTGTAGGCTGTATAGAAGTAATTACGCTCAAATTGAAAAATCATTAAACTAAATAATAAGGATTTCTATCATCCTAATCGAGGTATAGATTACATTTCACATTCCAGTGTTCGAACTTGTCAATAAGGCTGCATGGGATTCCTGTTAATGCGACTTGTGGATTTGACAGCTATAAAGCAGTTCCACCTCCGACACGTTAAAACAACTGCTATGCAGATGTCGGCTAAAGCAGATCTGATTGAATATAGCCCTTTGCATTTTTTTATCGCTTGGGTACAATTTTCACAAGTATGTGGTACATTTTCACAACTCTTAATACAAAAAATAGGTCAGACTAAAAAAGGCAGTTGTTTCTAAAACTCTAGGCACATTTTCAATTGACTAAGTACAACAACCAAAATCATAGTCACTTTTTCACCACACTTAATCAGTGTTTCATCTAGAAATAAATATTTCACATTACACATTTTTTGGGGGTTTGTATCATTTGATTTACACAACATGCCTACCACTTTGAAACAACCAAGAAATAAGACAGAAAAACAGAAAACTTGAGCGTGCATAACTATTCACCCACCCAAAGTCAATACTTTGCAAGTCTCTTGGGGTATGTCTCTATAAGCTTGGCACATCTAGCCACTAGGATTTTTGCCCATTCTTCAAGGCAAAAGTGCTACAGCTCCTTCAAGTTGGATGGGTTCCGCTGGTGTACAGCAATCTTTAAGTCATACCACAGATTCTCAATTGGATTGAGGTCTGGGCTTTGACTAGGCCATTCCAAGACATTTAAATGTTTCCCCTTAAACCACTCAAGTGTTGCTTTAGCAGTATGCTTAGGGTCATTGTCCTGCTGGAAGGTGAACCTCCGTCCCAGTCTCAAATCTCTGGAAGACTGAAACAGATCTCCCTCAAGAATTTCCCTGTATTTAGCGCCATCCATCATTCCTTCAATTCTGACCAGTTTCCCAGTCCCTGCCGATGAAAAGCATCCCCACAGCATGATGCTGCCACCACCATGCTTCACTGTGGGGATGGTGTTCTCGGGGTGATGAGAGGTGTTGGGTTTGCGCCAGACATAGCGTTTTCCTTGATGGTCAAAAAGCTCAATTTTAGTCTCATCTGACCAGAGTACCTTCTTCCATATGTTTGGGGAGTCTCCCACATGCCTTTTGGCGAACACCAAACGTGTTTGCTTATTTTGTTCTTTAAGCAATGGCTTTTTTTCTGGCCACTCTTCCGTAAAGCCCAGCTCTGTGGAGTGTACAGCTTAAAGTGGTCCTATGGACAGCTATTCAAATCTCCGCTGTGGAGCTTTGCAGCTCCTTCAGGGTTATCTTTGGTCTCTTTGTTGCCTCTCTGATTAATGCCCTCCTTGCCTAGTCCGTGAATTTTGGTGGACGGCCCTCTCTTGGCAGGTTTGTTGTGGTGCCATATCCTTTCCATTTTTTTTATAATGGATTTAATGGTGCTCCGTGGGATGTTCAAAGTTTCAGATATTATTTTATAACCCAACCCTGATCTGTACTTCTCCACAACTTTGTCCCTGACCTGTTTGGAGAGCTCCTTGGTCTTCATGGTGCCGCTTGCTTGGTGGTGCCGCTTGCTTAGTGGTGTTGCAGACTCTGGGGCCTTTCAGAACAGGTGTATATATACTGAGATCATGTGACAGATCATGTGACACTTAGACTGCACACAGGTGGACTTTATTTAACTAATTATGTGACTTCTGAAGGTAATTGGTTGCACCAGATCTTATTTAGGGGCTTCATAGCAACGGGGGTGAATATGCACGCACCACTTTTCTGTTATTTATTTCTTAGAATTTTTTGAAACAAGTTATTTTTTTAATTTCACTTCACCAATTTGGACTATTTTGTGTATGTCCATTACATGAAATCCAAATAAAAATCCATTTAAATTACAGGTTGTAATGCAACAAAATAGGAACTGTAAGCGTACCATCCTCCTTCAGGCCATGGATGAGGCATGCAAAGATTTCAATCCAGACCTATTTCAGGCTAGGAATCGCCATGCCAAAAGGTTTTTCCGGGATGCACGAACAATGATATTTACTGCGATTTCGATGAGAACCTATCGCCAAATGCTCAGTTGGTAGAGCATGGCGCTTGCAACGCCAGGGTTGTGGGTTTGTTTCCCACGGGGGGCCAGTATGAAAATGTATGCATTCACTAACTGTAAATCGCTCTGGATAAGAGCGTCTGCTAAATGACTAAAATGTAAAATGTAAGACAGGCTTGATAGAAACGAATGCGTGCTAAACATTGTTTCTTTCCTTTCTGTCATTTGATTACATTGTGAAAGATCTCTTCAATGATTACACCTTTGATCACACATGGGATAGAAATGATATGATGTTGAGTAAATTGTAATGGGTAGTGCAAGTGTATTGCCTAATGTGAAAACAGTGTAATGTACTGTAATTTAATGTGCTGTAGCATACGACATTCAAAAAGGCAATTTTGAAACGTGTCTTAAATTTGTTGCTATTGGATTAACTGGTTGTTAAAATAACTAAATTGAGAAGATGTCATTATGTTGTGTTTTGGTGATTAAACCAATGTACTCATTATATTTCACAGTAAACATATTTTTGATTAATGGTTGTGGGGTGAAAGATGTCTGCAAACAAAATGAATGCACAATGAAAGGTTTTGAATGTAAGACTGGCTGCATTACCAGTTTGGAGTTTTGTTCTAAGAGTTTTGAAAATTCACCACATGAAAATAGCACCAAAGCGCAAAAAAAAAACCCCGAACAATCAGTGGTGTACGAGAACTTCAGTGTTGGTGTTAATAACTCGAGTAAAACACTTAAAACCATATGCCCATCATTATCATATTTCCCAGCATGCTCTATTGCAGGTTGATTTTCAGAATTGTGTGTTTCAATATCTGTGTTTTTGCATGTATATTGATTGGTGGATTAATCTTATACTACACCAAGATAAATAACATAAATTTTTCTAAACTAATCCAGTCTGTTAGTAGTTGGACTTATTGCACATGTTACTGAAATGTCTGTTCCAGTTCAGATGATTTTGGTAGTCTTGGTTATAAATTGTCCCTACCATGTTTGATATCCTCTTGCTGGATTCCAATATGAATTACATATCACTTTACAAGCCAGCATAATGTGACTTGCAGGCCTAATGTGGCCTGTATACCTGGAGTTTCCTAACACCACTGTGTTAGGGTATAACTAGGCCCTCAAAGAAAGGCCTTAGTTATGTTATGGGAAATGTATTGTCATAAAGAGTTTAATTTTAAAGGCTAATGAGGCTGGTGGAACTGTTCATAGAGGGTTCTAGGAAGAACCTTTAGATTATAAAAGGGTTCATGGTAGAACCATTATACAGGGTTCTAGAAAGAACCCTTCATATAGGGTTCTAGGTAGAACTATTTATCTGCAAAGGGTTCTACCTAGCACCAAAAAGGATTCCCCTATGGGGACAAACCGAAGAACCTTATATGGTTCTACTTTTCTAAGAGTGTGGAGACCTACTGGGTGTGCAGGTTTTCAATCCAGACCTGCAATAACACACCTGACAACTGAAATATTCTCTCTGGACCATACTTAGTTGAATCAGGTATGTGTTACTGCAAGGCTTGCTCAAAACTCAGTAGCTCTACAGGTTTCTCTCTTACTAAAGAGCACCTTCAATCAACGAAGATCTACAATTTAATCCTAGCAGTGCTTCCCTTCCTTATCTTTTCCACAGGTTGAAGAACCCTGACTTAGGTGCTCGGTTGGACACCTTTGACTTGATGTTGCAGGTTGTTGTTGTTGTTGGGTATTTTGTTGTTCTAATGTCCTATTATGTCCTCTCTGCTGTGTGTTTGTCTGTGTGGTGGTGGTTTCCATGGTGACCCAGGCCTGAGACACATCTCCATCCTGAAGCTGGTCGGTATGGAGGCAGTGGACCAGGGAGGAGTCCTAGAGCTCTATCCAATCAACGGTAAGAACCCTGTTGTCTCCGCACCACCTATGTGTATCATCCTGCATATGGGAAATGGCTGCATGAAGATGAAACAAAACAAAACAAAACAAGTGGAAGGTCAATGGGGCTGTGTGTGTGTTATGTTTTGTTTCATCTTCAGTTCATACAGCCATGATGTTGAATTTCTGATGTTGTTTTATTGACACAGCAGGTAGGTAGCCCAGCCTCAGCCCTAACTCCTGCTGTCTCCCCCAGTCCAAGTCCCTATAGCCCAGCTGCTTCTTCTGTAAATTATCTCCATGCTACCTCTCCATGCAACCTGTTTGATGTATCCTCTGTGGTAGGGGACCCAACCTAAAAAAACATGCTGATGCTGCTGCCTACACCACACACACGGCCCTCTATCCATACACTCCTCACAGCTGCACATGCACGCAGACAGCTCCTGTGGCCGGAGTGTTATGGAGGAAATATGTAAACCCTCCCTTTAATTTCTCTAGCCTGCCAAATAGTATTCCTATGTGCTCTTTGGGGACTTTTCCTTTAGTGTTGGGTCGTTCGCGAACGAACAGCTCTTTTTGAACTGATCTTTTTGTTGAACGTCGGGAACCGAATTGCATCTGTGAAAGAGCCATTCAATTGGCTCCCTCATTTACACACTATTACCACTGGTTTTTGAGCTCCCGACAACAATTATCTGCAGATACATTATAAAAAAATTCTCTGAAGATTGTAATTCCTCACTGCAGTAAAAATTGATAGTGAGGAGAGAGCCTCATTCTGGTCCATACGTATTTTTGCAGTGCATTCCATTTTTTTATTCATTTCTTTGCAGTTCATCTAATAATTTGGTCAGGTAGAAATGATCAGGTAAAAATTGTACTTGCATATCACGATGTGACATAATTGCAGGCAACATTTTAGGCTTTACGTATTGGATTTGGTATTTTGAAGCACTACTGAACAAAGAGCTATTTGGGAGCCAAATTAAGGTCTCTTAGCTGAACGGAGTCAAATGATCCGGCTCACCGAAAAGACTCGGAATACCCATCACTACTTTCCTTGAGTGAAGTGGTAGTTTTGCAGGGGAAGATGATGGGGCCAAGGGCTGGAGCAGAGGTGTTGAATTGAGCAGAACCTTCAAAAGACAACAAAATGAATCCACACACACTTTCACATCAAATGGATAATATTAAATACAATTATTCCATAGCCGTATTAACACAATCTAATCCTTTCTAACTCTAGAGATGCAGCTTGGCCGTGGAGCGAGAATGCCTTCGCCTCTTTAGTCAAAGAAATCAAACATACAAAAGCCTATTGACTGACTCTCTCCATCGCTCTCTCCCTCTTCCAGGCAGTGCCACTGTGGAGCGTGAGGGCCTCTCAGCCGCCCTGGTCAAAGACATCCGCAACTACTTCCAGATCAGCCCAGAGTACTTCTCCATGCTGCTGGTGGGCAAGGACGGCAACGTCAAGTCGTGGTACCCGAGCCCCATGTGGTCCATGGCCAACATCTATGACCTGGTGGACTCCATGCAGCTCCGCAGGCAGGAGATGGCCATCCAGCAGTCGCTGGGAATGCGCTGCCCCGAAGACGAGTACGGGGGCTACGGGTACCATCACAATGGCTATGACGGTTACCAGGACGCTTATCACCAGGGATACGGTTACTAAAGGGGGCGGGGAGAGGGTGTCAATAGTCAATAGTCTATCAGCAATGATATGGCTTCTAAAGGGTATGTTGCCTAATCTCGTAGATGCTTCTTGATGGCCCTTTGTAGATTTGAATGGATCAGATAGGTGTACGCAAGCCCTCTGGTAGTCTAGATGGGATTTCCACCATGTTGCTTGAATCAGATCTACAAGTTAGCAGTAAGTATCTAGGGGTAGGGGAAAGGAATTTCATTAAAATTGGGCGTGTGTGTGTGTGTGACGGGCATGAGTATAAACTTTGTCTCGCCTCCTTATTAGTGGATTGTGTTTTCAGGAAGTTTATGCACAGGGTTAAAGGGTCAGGGGTTAGCTCTGTACTTCCTGGTTTTGAACTAGAAGGAAATAAAGGATTGGATAGTGATGTCATCAATCTCAATCTCTCTTTATATCAGTCTTGTTGTTGTGTATTAAGAATTACAATCAACAGTTTTTCAACATTTCAAATTTTCTTTGTCTACTTCAATTCCATTCCTGACCAAATTTTCATTTAGACTTCCACAGTCTGGACCTTATTGTAGATACAAGCGTAAAGATAAGTCAAAACGTTTGTATTTATTGGATTTTCTATTTGAGGAAGTTTTATTTGAGGCTATATCAGAGCTATAACTGTCCGTTTCTAAGATTATTTTCAACTTTATTTCTCTTTTGTAAAGTTTCCTGTTGCTACATACTGTTCATATTTATACTCCATTGTGCTTTACAAATAAAACTTTGTTTACTATCAACAGTTTCTCTGAGGTAATACACATCTCAGTACTTTGTATAAGCGTCTAGTCAAAAGTTATCTATGCACACAGTAAACATATATTATGCTACACCTCCCCCTGTTGGTTCAATTTGAACATGACAACTCAGATCAACAGAATGGGAAAATACAGTCAGTACCCTAGACAAATTATGTTATTTTTGGCAGTAGTTTTTAATGTTCATTTGGTAATCTGTTGACTGTTTTGTGTTAGAAAAATAGTAATTATGCACTGTATCATAAGAATGGTCATGTAAGGAACCAGGTGTAAATTGCCTTAAATGTATACAACATAATTCTACTGATTTCATAAACTTAACTCCACAATAAACTTTTTTGAATACAAGGTAGAAGTGTAAATTATATGGCACAATAAGCATGCATAGGAGAGGAGTAACACAGTTGAACACATGTAAACCACTAGAGAAGGCAGTTATTTTTCAGTGTGTAATGTAAAACACAATCTTACATGTTTTACCATCAGATTTTCTGAACATAACATGGACTGAGACCAGAGCAAATCACATGGTCCTTGTGCTGGTACTGTATGGTATTTGTAAGCGCTTAATAATGATAAGACAAACTGAGTGGTTGGCCATCAGAAAGACAAATTAATTTAGCTCTCAACGGTCCAACAGCCTGGAGTAGATTTCTTATTAGCCACCAACATAACGCAAAAAACAACAACTCTGCTTTTGAAAAAAAGAGACAAAATAAGATCATAACCGGCAGATATTAACTTCTCAATATATGACAGCTTTGCCAGTGTGTCAATAACAGCAATAGCATTATTTTAAATACAATAACATATACAAAATTGTATATTTAGCATTTCTTCCATTACAATATTATTTGTATAACATATTCATACACAAACAAGCATATTTTTTAATAGATGCGGTAAAGAGGACCATGGAACGCAGCCCATGGGGGATAGAAGGACGCCGGATTAGCGCACATTCAACAAATCTGATCTAACAAAGTGGATAAATGTGAACAGGCACACAATTTGGTTACAAAAATTTGATTTTGATATATTTGGCTGTTTTCGCAGCATAACATTTAGAAGTTGTTTCTTTTCAGGTTTAAAAGAAGTGACTGCTAAATGCTAACTCCCGTTCGTATAAGCTGGTAGCATAGCTAGCATACAGAAATCGCATGTGGTAGTCAAAGTCGTTTTTTAACTGCAATGCAGTTGATTGGTGACGATGACATAAACATGTATTGGGGTTAACATCCATACAAGCATTATACTCAGATTTTTACCTCAACATAGTTTGAAATACACATATAAACAATAGCCTAAATGTAGGAAACATTTTCTGGGGGTCAGTCAGGATATTCAGGATCTTTTCCCCACGCGTTTCCATGGCATTTCCCTTGTTTCTGTTTAGTTCCATTGACCTCTTTACCGCATCTATGATGTACAATCAATTATTATGACATCATAATCACAGTAGGCCAACAAAATCACAGGCCAAGCAACTCTGATGTCATAATACACAGCCACAGTATGTCCATTCTGATGTCACAGGCTGATGATGTCACAGGCCAGGTTACAGAAAAGTCATAATTCAGGACTGACAGTTTGTCCATTGTGATGTCACAGAGCCAGGCATTCTGATGACCTCACAGGGTTGAGCCATTATGAGGTCTTAATGGGTGGCTAGAGAGACTCCTCCTCTGATTCACTGTCTGTGTTGGGCTTGGTCAGCCTCTCCAGCTCCTCCCCATCCTACACAAACACAAAAGGAAGCATGGTGGAGATTAGAGAGGAATAACACCAGAAAGACGAACTTCTGAAAGCAGTGGGTGGATGCGGTATGGTTAGCGTTTACCTGCTCGGTGTCGGTGAACAACAGCGATTAAAAACATGTAGAATCTAGGGATGGGCATTTGACATTATTTCACTATTCAAATAATATCAGGACATTTCTGGGGATATCCGGATAGTCAGATTATTTTTTTTTTGACCAATCAGAATGACGCAAATGCAGAGGTAAACAGCGGAAGGCTGCTTTTCTCCGTAGTTTTGGGCTAAAAGCAACAGTGAAAGAGATGATAACATTTTAACATTTAAGTCATTTAGCAGACGCTCTTATCCAGAGCGACTTACAAATTGGTGCATTCAACTTAGTGGTACAACCAGTGGTACAGCCAGTGGGACAACCACTCCTTTTTATTTTTTTTATTACATTTACATTTTTGTCATTTAGCAGACGCTCTTATCCAGAGCGACTTACAGTTAGTGAACACATATATATATATTTTTTTATACTGGCCCCCCGTGGGAATCGAACCCACAACCCTGGCGTTGCAAACGCCATGCTCTATCAACTGAGCTACATCCCTGCCGGCCATTCCCTCCCCTACCCTGGACGACGCTGGGCCAATTGTGCGCCGCCCATGAATCTCCCGGTCGCGGCCGGCTGCGACAGAGCCTGGATTCGAACCAGGATCTCTAGTGGCACAGTTAGCACTGCGATGCAGTGCCTTAGACTACTGCGCCACTCAGGAGTAATGTGGATATTGATGTTGTATTATACAGGGCACATTTGTAAAAGAGACCTAGGTCTCAGTATGTCTTCCCTATTAAAATAAAGGTTAAAATAAAATAATATACATCAAATACCCACGCAGTGAAGCTCAGAATCAATAGCCAGCTGTATGAAATGGCCATTAGGGTAAAATATGACTAAACAGAGCTGTATGCTTTTAATATCCTGGAAACCGCTGACCACAAAATGTTTAAAGTACTGATGTGATGTACAGTAATGGATTGAGGGAGCTAAGGTCCTTGCCTCCATCTACATTAGTTGTTTAGTGATGATGTAGTGCAGATAAAGTTAGTGTGTCAGCGATAGGAGAGTAGAGTAGGCCTTTATGTAGATACATCATGGAGATGCACTCCTAGTTGCGGTAATGTATGTCCTATGTCCCCTCTGCTCTGCCCAGACCCTCAGTCCTAAGCGCTAAAGAGTTCCAGGGGGACCCACCCAGCCCCAGTCTGTGGTGGACAGACAGACCAAGCAGCCCAATGGCTCTCTCTCTCCCTGCTTCCTCTCTCTCCCTGCCTCCTCTCTCTCTCTCCCTGCCTCCTCTTTCTCTCTTGCTCCCTGCCTCCTCTCTCTTGCTCTCTCCCTCCTCTCTCTCTCCCTGCCTCCTCTCTCTCTCTCTCCCTCCTCTCTCTCTTTCTGATCAGGTGAATGAGCTCTAACAGTGGGCCCTGAGTAGTGTGATAATAGAACTATACTGACTATCTCTGAGTAAAGCTGCCAGGTCACCCATGATACAAGTCAGTATTCCAAAGGTTGCAAGTTTGAATCCAGCGATAGAAATTTACATTTGACATTTTAGTCATTTAGCAGACGCTCTTATCCAGAGCGACTTACAGGAGCAATTAGGGTTAAGTGCGTTGTTCAAGGGCTCATTGACAGATTTTTCACCTAGTGGGCTCGGGGATTCGCCCAACGATCTTAAACGCTAGGCTACTTGATATTTTTGTTTTAAGCCTATCCCAAACCTTAACCCTTATCTTAACCATTCGGAGTTAATGCCTAAACTTAACCCTAACCTTAAAAATGTGGAGTTAATGCCTAAACTTAATCTTAAACACGTCAAAATGTGACATTTGAAAACATGGATTAACGTCTAATTCTGACATGAGACTGTGAGAGCTAGTTGTCAGAGTGTGTAAAAAATATATAAAAGCAACGATCCCGCAGGTGAAGAAGCCAGATGTGGAGGTCCTGGGCTGGCGTGGTTACACATGGTCTGCGGTTGTGAGGCCGGTTGGATGTCTTGCCAAATTCTCTAAAACAACGTTGGAGGCGGCTTATGGTAGATCAATTAACATTGAATTCTCTGGCAACAGCTCTGGTGGACATTCCTGCAGTCAGCATGCCAATTGCATGCTCCTTTAAAAACTTGAGACATCTGTTTCGTTGTGTTGTGTGACAAAACTGCACATTTTAGAGTGGCCTTTTATTGTCCGCAGCACAAGGTGCACCTGTGTAATGACCATGCTGTTTAATCAGCTTCTTGATATGCCACACCTGTCAGGTGGATGGATTATCTTGGCAAATGAGAAATGCTCACTAACAGCGATGTAAACAAATGTGTGCACAAAATCTGAGAGAAATAAGCTTTTTGTGCGTATGGAAAACTTCTGGGATCTTTTATTTCAGCTCATGAAACATTCCATGTTGCGTTTATATTTTTGTTCAGTATATATTTATACTCTGGACTCTGGATTTGTGTGTATTGTTGTGAATTGTTAGATATTACTGCACTGTTGGCGCTAGGAACACAAGCATTTCGCTACACCCGCAATAACATCTTCTAAATATGTGTATACAACCAATCAAATGTGATTTGATTTGGTGTTCTGTACAGGTACTGTTCTGTTCCACACCCCATGGCTGGTGTTCTGTAGAGGTACTGTTCTGTTCCACAACCCATGGATGGTATTCTGTAGAGGTATTGTTCTGTTCCACACCCCATGGCTGGTGTTCTTTTAAGCCCTCTGCCCTCTCTCCTCTCTGGCTCTGGGCCGTCACCAGTCTTCATGCCTGCCTGCCCTGCAGCCTATTGGGCATCAAGCCTGGCACTCGCAGACCAGACGAGAAGGGAGGGAGGGAGGACGGGATAGAGGGAGGACGGGATAGAGGGAGTGAGGTAGGGATAGAGGGATAGAGGGAGGTAGGGATAGAGGGACAGAGGAGAGGGGGACAGGGGCTGAGGACACCCTAATAACCCTAATACACATAGCCTGAGGACAGACATGCGGTCCACCCATCTCCCTAAATAGAAGCGACTGCTATTTCAGATTCTCTGAAGGCATGCGGTCTATCCATCTCGCTCTCCCTACAAACAATCCCTGCTACTTCATACAACCCCTGCTGGCTTCACCCGATCACCCTCTTCTCTAGACACATGCAGTTACAGTTACCACCCCCCCCCCAATGGGTTTCCTAGGATAACATGTAATCTCTTAAACGTGTAGGCCTTTCGTTACAGTTACCAACCCCAATGAGTTTCCTGGGGGTGACATGTAATCTCTTAAACGTGGGTTTCATTAGGTCAAATGCAACATTCTGGAACATGAATAAATAACCAGGCCTTGAATCTACCACCCATGAAGGGTTATCTGAGGTATAGTGTAACGGGTTCCAGTCTACCACCCATGAAGGGTTATCTGAGGTATAGTGTAATGTGTTCCAGTCTACCACCCATGGAGGGATATCTGAGGTATAGTGTAATGTGTTCCAGTCTACCACCCATGGAGGGATATCTGAGGTATAGTGTAATGTGTTCCAGTCTACCACCCATGGAGGGATATCTGAAGTACTGTGTAATGGGTTACAGTCTACCACCCATGAAGGGTTATCTGAGGTATAGTGTAAGGTGTTCCAGTCTACCACCCATGGAGGGATATCTGAGGTATTGTGCTAGGGCAGGGGCCACCAACCGGTCGATCGTGATCCTAGTCGATCACCAAACATTTCTGTAAAAAGACCAACGATAAAGTCTTGTGTTCCTATTTTTGTATTAGTTTGATAGAACTGATTCTGTTACAAAAAGGTTTTCTGGTGAGTGTTTTGCATTGATCTGTGTCAGGTCTTGTGGAAACTATGTCAGGGTCTCGCCAGTAATTGTTATTTGAAGTGGAGAAAATAGCATACCCATGTCAGGGCAGACCGGAGGGCTTAATGCACAGCAGTAGCTCAACGGCAACACACAGTTATAAAAACAACATTCAAAAGTTTGTTGTTCTATTAAATTAAGTGTTTAAAATCACATGGTATATCCTTGTAGGTAACAATGTCACAAGGATAATCTAATTTAATTTATGAACACTCATTCAAGTAATCGAATGCTAACGTCCGTTTGGATATCCTGATTTTCGATTAACCGTGCCCATCCCTAGTATAAATCGACAGCAAATGAACTGAAATTGATGGCCAGAGGTGGTGTTCTGCGGTCAGAGACGATAGGATGGCCACACACTGTTTTTCAGTACACTAACCGTCCGTTGCTCTGGTGTGCTTCCTGTCTTAGGGGGGATTCTCACAACACAGTCTATGTAATGTCACTACCCTTTCACATTTCTGACTGTGTTTACCTAATAGCCATTTGCACCTTAAGGATTTGGGGAAGGTTTGCTGATCCTAGATCTATGTCTACAGGCAACTTCCACACAGAGCGTGTCCTCACAAAGCCTCCATAGATCGAGAACCTCCCATTGATCATCATACTCTAACCAACCCAATTAAAAAAAATCTAATGCAGTTACCCAGGGCTAAGGCTGTGGTGGGAATCTAAACTCTGTTCATTACACAGAATCACATTAGTTTCCCCACAGTCTAAATCATATTACACACAAATGTGAATCATGGCTGCCCTCACATAGAGCAGTCTCTGTGTGTATGTGTGTTTGCCTGTGTCGCACTGTATATGTGTGAGAGTGGGTTGTGTTTATGTTTGAGTGCCTGTGTGTATAGATTTCCGTGTGTGTGTGTGTGTGTGTGTGATCATCATACTCTAAGTGCATTCGGAAAGTATTCAGACCCCTTGACTTTTTTTCCACTTTGTTACGTTAAAGCCTTATTCTAAAATTGATTAAATAAAACATTTTCCTCATCAATCAACACACAATACCCCAAAATGAACGCAAAAACAGGTTTAGATTTTATTTGCAAATGTATTAAAAAATATATATATACACCTTATTCACATAAGTATTACAACCCTTTGCTATGAGACTCGAAATGAGCTCAGGTGCATCCTGTTTCCATTGATCATCCTTGAGATGTTTCTACAACTTGATTGGAGTCCACTTGTGGTCAATTCAATTGATTGGACATTATTTGGAAAGGCACACACCTGTCTATATAAGGTCCCACAATTGACAGTGCATGTCAGAACAAAAAACAAGCCCTGAGGTCGAAGGAATTGTCCGTAGTGCTCCGAGACAGGATTGTGTCGAGGCACATATCTGGGGAAGGGTACCAAAAAATGTCTGCAGCATTGAAGGTCCCCAAGAACACAGTGGCCTCCATCATTCTTAAATGGAAGAAGTTTGGAACCACCAAGACTCTTCCTAGAGCTGGCCACTCGGCCAAACTGAGCAATCGGGGGAGAAGGGCCTTGGTCAGGGAGGTGACCAAGAATCCGATGGTCACTCTGACAGAGCTCTAGAGTTCCTCTGTGGAGATGGGAGAACCTTCCTGTAGGACAATCATCTCTGCAGCGCTCCACCAATCAGGCCTTTATGGTAGAGTGGCCAGATGGAAGGCACTCCTCAGTAAAAAGGAACATGACAGCCTGCTTGGAGTTTGCCAAAAGGCAGCTAAAGGACTCACAGGCCATGAGAAACAAGATCCTCTGGTCTGATGAAACCAAGATTGAACTCTTTGGCCTGAAGCGTCACGTCTGGAGGAAACCTGGTACCATCCTTAAGGTGAAGCATGGTGGTGGCAGCATCATGGTGTGGGGATGTTTTCCAGCGGCAGGGACTGGGAGACTAGTCAGGATCGAGGGAAAGATGAACGGAGCAAAGTACAGAGAGATCCTTGACGGAAACCTGCTCCAGAGCGCTCAGGACCTCAGACTGGGGCGAAGGTTCACCTTCCAACAGGACAATGACCCTAAGCGCACAGCCAAGACAACGCAGGAGTGGCTTCGGGACAAGTCTCTGAATGTCCTTGAGTGTCCCAGCCAGAGCCCGGACTTGAACCCGATCGAACATCTCTGGAGAGACCTGAAAATAGCTGTGCAGCAACGCTGCCCATCCAACCTGACAGAGCTTGAGAGGATCTGCAGAGAAGAATGGGAGAAACTCCCCAAATACAGGTGTGCCAAGCCTGTAGCATCATACCCAAGAAGACTTGAGGCTGTAATCGCTGCCAAAGGTGCTTCAACAAAGTACTGAGTAAAGGGTCTGAATAATTTTGTAAATTAATACATTTGCAAAAATGTCTAAAAACCTGTTTTTGCTTCGTCATTATGGGGTATTGTGCGTAGACTGATGAGGGGGAGAAAAAAACAATTTAATGAATTTTAGAATACGGCTGTAACGTAACCAAATTTGGAAAAAGTCAAGGGGTCTGAATGCTTTCCGAATGCACTGTATACATTCAAGCATGTCCTCACCCCTCGCGACCTCTGCAGCACCTCTCCGTTTATGACACGTAGCTTCTCACGCTGTAGGCCGTACTCAGGATCTTTGGGCCGGCTGGCGTTGTAGACAAAGATGGCGAGCAGCACCACGGGTGCCTGCAGGAAGAAGTCCAGCGAGGGGTGGAAGTCAAAGAGGAAAAGGGACAGGGCCGTGACCAGGACTGTAGTGATCTGGCCTGTCAGCACGTGGAACATGTTGTCTCTGAACTTCAGGATGAACGCCACCGACAGGCCCAGGGCAGCTAGGGATAAAACATTTGATATATTAATAATGTATATACTGATAATGATATATCAATAATAATGCATTTACAATAATCAACCTCAGGATGAACGCCACTGACAGGCCCAGGGCAGCTACTGATAAATTATGTAATGTATTAATAATAATGTTTATATTGATAATGATGTATCAATAATAATGCATTCCTAATAATCAGCCTCAGGATGAATGCCACCAACAGGCCCTAACTGTCAGGAATAATGGATCAATATATTAGTCATGAATAGTGTATCAATAATAATGCATATATTATATACACAGTATATACTGTACCTATTCATGCTAATGAATGAACCAGTCCATTGCAATGTATGGGATTAATTCAGTGTGTATGTGTGGCCTACCAGTGACCAGCACCAGTGCAAGTGAGTAGACGTTGTGACCGTAGAAGAGGCCACAGTGGATGGTTAGACCCCTCGCCTCGCCCCCTAGACCCAGAGTCAGACCGTTGAACAGCATGCCAAACATGTACCTGCAACCACATACATAGATTTTAGACTGAGATGGGGTGTGGGTGGGTGTGTTTTTGTTTGTGTGTAGTTGGTGGTTATTGGGATGTTTGGAAGCTATGTGCATATGTGAGTGTGTCATATGTCTGCATTCATGCATGTGTGTGCCAACATTCACATGAGTTCTTACAGTTTGCTGTTCTGGATGAAGATGCTCTCTTGGAGCTGGTCTCCCTCCTTGAGGATCTTCTCGTTGTAGATGTTGGCCATAGAGGAGATAAAACACTGGAGCACCAGGAGGACGTGACCCATGCCCAGGGAGCGCAGGGTCCTCATCAGCCTCCCCCGCCACGCCTCAGCCTGCCCCGGCAGCACTGAGCTCCATGTGCTGGAGTTACTGGAAGGGAGGGAGAGGAGACAGCAGGAACACTGACTTAGACTGACTTATTGACAGGGAAAGAAGACTTGTGGTGTCATGTAGGATGTGTGAAGATGTCCTAATACGGACACTGTACAGAGGAGTGCTGAATTCCACAGACTGCCTCCCTTCCTCCTTCCCTCCCATCCAGCCCTCTGCCAACCTGTCGTTCCTTCGTTGCTCCTCTAGCTGTGTGTAGAGCAGGCAGCTGTTGGTGGGTGGGGAGAGGGGGCTGGGGTGGAGGCCCGGCATCGCTATGGCCAGTTGGCTGCCTCCCGACCCCATCGTCAAGGAGACAATGGACAGGAAGAGGATGACCAGGGAGGCCCACTGCACCCAGGACAGGCGTCTCCTAGGGGAGAGGAGGGGAATGGCAGCAGTCAGAGATGAGCCCATCGAAATAGGCTGACCCTAAATGCTGATCTGAAATCTGTTTAAGATTTTTCCTCCATAATGGTTCAAGCTGTTATTGTTTTTGTTTTGTTTAATGTAACGGAAGAGTGGAGCATCCAGTTTTGTGGTAAAAAAACAAAACAGTATTTGTTGTTTGAAATAACTTTTGTTGTAATATCGCAAACGGTCGTGCCAGTTTCACAAAGTACGGATTCCAGCTTGACCAGTGCTGTCAAAAACACAATTTTCCTGTGTTTTATATACATTTCCACACTACAAGGTTGGAATAATACTGTGAAAATGATAATGCCCTTTTAGTGTAAGAGCTGTTTGAAAAGACCGCCTGAAATTTCAGCCAGTTGTGGTGGGATGTAGTTTTGAACTGTCTAGTGACATCACAAGGAGGTAAATGTGTTAATAGACCAATAAGAAAGAGTACCAAACCTCTCTACCAATAACAGCTAGTTTTCCCCTCACCACTCCCAGACAGTCCTAGCTAAATTGCTCCTTGCTGAGAAGCTATTTTTGTTTCTTTTTGACCATTTTAATAGAAAACAATCACAGTAAGGTACTTAATTGTTACCCAGAAATGATTTGATAGTGAGATAAAAACATCTGCATTGGTTAGGGTTGTGGCAGGGTAAGCTGATCCTAGACCGGTCATTAGGGGAAACTTATACCTCGAGTGCCACTATCAGCTATGTAAACAAACATATAGGCCCAGTACAGAACACCATGTCCAGAACAAAACTGTGACTTACTTCAGCACAACTCTGAACAGGATGGCTGTGGTCAGGATGACAAAGTTGGAGAACAACACTGCCATGGCCTGAGGGGGAAAGGAATCAGAGACAACTGAGGCTTTAACATGGGCATTTAGGACACTGCAGTGTGTTATTAATAAACTCACAGGCTGTAGGTAGGTCATGACGTAGAAGATGATGAGGTTATCCAGAAAGTAAAGGAAGGCGGGAATGGACCACTTCATGAAACTCAGGAAGGCAGAGCCCGAGGAGCAGCCCAGCTCTCGACATGAACGACCCTCTGGAATACATACACTTTCATCTCTAATTTCCCTTCTCTCATGTACTTTCTTGCTCGACAACAACAATTCTAAACATGCTGAATTAGGACATTGGACAAGATGGTGTCATCTCCCTCAGTGCCCATCTCTTACCTCTGACCATGACTCTGAGAGACATGCCAAGACAGAAGAGCAGCTTGAGCCCCTCCGCCAGCAGGTTGACAGACGCAGGGAGGAAGTCATACTTGTTCTCTACAGGTCAAAGAAGAGAAAAAACAGTTACATAAAAACATTGATTCAAACTGAAGTCCATAAATGACAATGTAGTACTAACGTGCGTTGACAGAGAACTTGAGCAGCAGGATGCGGGAGGAGCCCAGGGTGACGAAGCCCAAGCCCAGGGCCAGAGTGTACGCTGAGGAGCGGGAGCACAGGCTGGGACACAGTCTGGAGCTGAGCCGGCAGCACGCCATGGCTGAGGCTGGGGTCACACACACGCAGGGCTCCTGGCTCACTGAAACACACACAACAAAACAATACCACTGTAAGCTGGTATATGAGTGCAGGCCAAGAGCCGACATGTAGGCAGAGCACGCAGAGGTGGGAAATAAGAAACAAAAGAAGAAAAACAGTAAGAGCAGAGAAAACAAAGACAACAGCAGTAAGCTAGGCCTTCACTGTCCGCAGCACACACCCCAGTGCTGAGAGAAACTGTTCACAGCCTAACCCACCCTATCTAACCCTGCTAGTTTCAGGTCACTCTCCATACAGTTGACTACAGCAGTACATTTAGGCCTAGATAGTAGCCACATTTAACTCCTCCCACTCTCCCTCTACTAACACAACATCCCAAACAGGTCTAGCTATTCTGCTCCTCTCTCAAGCCACAGGACATCACCTAGGCTATATACAGTAACTAGTGTTGTCCTTAAAGTAGCCACGGTTATCACCTCTCCGCAGAGTCTTCCTGTTTGTCAAGCTGATTAGAAGCATGTGAGAGCCATGAACAGACAAAGACAGGGCCAAACACAAGAGACACACACAGAGGATTTTCTTCCAGAGTACAGGAACACAGTTCAACTGCAGTTATTATTACATTAGCTGAAATGGTTGCTAAAGTAATGTTCAGTGTTTACAAAAACAACAAATGGACAAAAGGTTACATTGTGGTTATTTTAAATTATGAATAGAGGTCATGCTAAATTTGCATGAAACACCCTGTTATAGGACAAGTTGTATATGAAGACTAATGTGTGCATGGCATGTTTGCATATAGCCTAATGCAAAGGCAATGGCAATATGTAATGGCAATAGGCTTACTGTACTTTAAGACAATCTGTTAACAGTTCATGCAGGCAGAGCTATACTAGCTAATGCAGGTGTATGGGCACGTCATCAAACGCCTATCACAAACTAAAAGGGATAGTTAGTTAGCCTAGAAGTCATACATTTATCAAGCTATATTGTGATTGTTCACATAAACTGTCAGTCCCCACAATAGCAATTAGCTAGTACAGCTAGATACATTAGTTAGCTAACTAGCTTCATTTCCAGCTGCTTGATCGCATGGTGGTGTCTCAATAATGTAAACATCGCACACAGCACTGTGTAGTGTCGAGCACTGCCAGTGTCACTCCCTCGAATCTGTCCACAAAAACTAGAGTTTCTCTATGAAGAGTAGGCTACGACATCCTGGTGTTAAAATTCAACAAAAACTAAGAGTTAATACTTAGCTAATAGAAATCGTACCTTTTCTACAGCTCTCTGTCTACACATTGTAGATCATCAACCTACTTCGTGTTTGCTTCCTGGTAGCCCTGGACGCGCGCAAGCGCAATGGGTATGAAACGGGGATTGGCGAAGTCATCTTTTAAGGTCTTTAAAATATGCACTATTCAGAAATCACTCCGCCATTTTCTGGTTGGTAAAATTATAATAGTTCGCCTAATTTCAGTTTATGTGACAAAACAAGCAAGTATAGTGTATAGAATCATTGTATAATCTAAAGCGCTGTGAAACATATTTTCCATAACCAAAAATATTGTATTTTCAGTTGTTTGAAGCTGGTGTACAAAACCGAAAGTTAAAGATGCAAAACCGAAACTTAAAAACGGGAAGCATAGAAATAGCGCACATAGAACAGATCTACCGCTTTTCACACTTGCTTTCAATGAGAATGACATATCTATAACTAAATTTATGTTTGTTGTTTGTTTCAAGCAAAAATGTATGTATTGCAGCTTAATTGCATACTATGATTGGCATACTGAATTAAAATTCAGACTAATGTCTGTGATTATGCAATCCCTTGCCAACAATTTGTGCAGGTAGTAACACAGGTTCTGGGTATAACACAGATATGACAACCGGGGAGAAATCTCAGGTTGCCTTTTAATTTCATTTTGACCTGGTTCCCTACACTTACCATTCTTCCCATGCAGCTCAGTTGGTAGAGCATGGTGTTTGCAATGCCAGGGTTGTGGGTTCGATTCCCACGGGGGGAAATGTGAAAAATGTATGCACTCACTAACTGTAAGTTGCTCTGGATAAGAGTGTCTGCTAAATAACTATTTATTTTATTTTCCCTTTTTCTCCAACCATTGTTGTGCATGGGCTATTGCTGAACTATCTGTCCCTGGTGATGAGTGAACAGGACCAGGCTTATCATGGAAACTTTTGGGGAAAGCATCTGTGGGACACCCATGATGCACAGTAAGGAATTAGCCTGAGGTCTGGAACAGTTATGAATAAATATCAAAACAAGAGTGTCATCTCCAGTGCATAGTAACATGTGTGAAGGAAATTACTTCACTGGGAGTGACTAACAGTAAATCACATGGTTTCAATTAACAAGATTTAAAAAAAATATTTTGGAACACTGCGCAATGCCCTGGCTGGGACTTGTGTGTGTGTGTGTGTGTGTGTGTCTCTGTGTGCTCTTGTTTCTGTGTCCTGTGATAAAGCACAGAGTGGACTCTTCTTGTCAGATCACAGTTTCCTGCCATCCAGAACAGACAGACTGTCCACACCTGGAGTTCCAACCCCAGATATGAGGCTTCATTCCTGGGAAGGGACTCACCGTCTCCTGCCTCTCCTGGTGCTCTTCTCGGTTCTCTTGTCCCACACTACAGCAGAGCAGCACTCAGACAGGAAGAGATACTACTATATTGCTGCAGTGAACATAGATTGGGACTACACATCTAATGGACCACACAGGTAAAACTAAAACAACATATTTCAATAGTTTTATATGAGATTTCCTATATTCCTTTTTTTTTCTGTGACCTTTTTTCTTTGTGTTGGGTCCTGCATGTGAAGTTGACACTCTTTGGCCTCGCTAAGAGTAGTGTTAATTCAAGTGTTTGGCACATGCTGTTGACTACATGACAGATTTACTGAGTTGATCTGGCTCTTGTCTTCTTGGAGGGTGTACCGTGTAATTGTTTGATCTGGTGTATAGGTCATGATAGCACCACAGTGCTCTCTCACTTTTGTTCCACTGAATGGAACATGGGACAAAATGAAACCTTACTGTTCTTTCTTTATATCATTGTGTATATGTCAAGTATCTCTATCAATTATGTGAAGATTACAGTCTGGTTAGAAGGCAATATTGTCCTCATTGGAAAAAGTTAGGCTTTAATAATTATGTTTTATGTTTTAACGTAAACTCAATACATTTACAATCTCCAGTCAATTCATTTTGACAAGTTCTTGATTATTATCACCTTTATGATGTGAACCGAGATTGTGGAATATGAAAGGATGTACATCATAATTATGTATTTAACTTACTGAATTATGTGTAGAATTTGTCTTTCTATATCATCCACTGTGTGTTTATCATTGGGTCCTTTTCTGTTCATTCACTATTTGTGTTTTTCCATTGTTGTCTAGGTCTGGCCCCTCCTATAAGAAAGTGGTTTACAGGGAGTATGAGGAGGGATTCAAGCAGGCCAAGACCCATCCTTCCTGGTTAGGTAAATTATGTTTATGCTTTGGCGTTTTCACCGTTGTCGGGTAAATGATGTGTAGGGTCAGGGCTATCCCACATACAGTCTGTCTTTCATTAGTGAATGTTCCTGTTTCCCCATACAGTCACAACCCCACCTCAAGTTCCATCATGACTGATAAACACAATAAACATGGAAAGATAGATTTACTCCTTTCTGCATGTACTGTATGTGTGTCTTTCGGAGTGGTTGGAATAAAGAGGAACTTACATTTCCGTTGGACCTTCTTCTCCATCTTCTTTTCTGACCGAATGACAATGTATCATGTTGAATGATGAATTTAATTTCTGTTATAGCATCAATGGTGTGAATTTAACTCTGAAAGTGTAAAATGTACACTATTGTCAATGAACATATGAGTCCCACTGAACTGGTATTAAAATAATAATTTTGAAAGTGTTAAAGATTTAACTCTGTTGCAGTGTTTCCCATTTTACTTTTAAAATGTTCATAACACTTGATTTGGTGTAAACTGGACTCCCTTTGCTTACTGCTGACTCTGTTACACTTTCTCAGTGTAAGGAATTAACACCTGTAGTTTTACAGTAAATCATTTTTGGGTGTTGTTTAAAAACTGTATGGTGTAAAGTCTAATTTTCATATTTCCCAGGATGCCTTTTCTTTTTGAGTAAATTGTAGAGTTAACACCCATGACTGTATTTGTTAGTGACAGAGACATGGTTGATTAATTATTTCCTATGGTTTTCACCAAGTGAGTTCCTGGGCAAATGTTATCATTAAAATGTAACTATAACAATACATTACATATATCATAAGGCCTTACTTATTGGCCTACTTGATGGCCTAGTTTTACCCCAACACAGTGGTGTTAGGAAACTTCGGGTTTACAGGCCACAGCAGGCCTGCACGTCACATTATGCTGGCTTGCAAAGTGATATTTAATACCTATTGGAATCCAGCCAGAGTTAAGATATCCAACAGTTGGAATTTGTATTCACCTGCGCCCTGCATTCAGAATGACTTTCAGGATTAAGAGATTTCATGAAAAACACTACCTAAACCATTTATACTGGAACAACCATTTCAGTAACAGGCACAATACATCTAACTGATTGGATTAGTTTAGATTTTTTTTATTATTATTTATCTTTGTGTAGCATAAGATTAAGCACAGATATATATATATATATATTTTTAAAAAAACTGCAGTAGCATTTTGGGAAATATGATAATGATAGGTGTGGTTTTGATGGGACTGTTTAAATCTCCACAGTATAAAACAATATCTCTGGTTATTAACACCAACACTGAGTGTTAGTGTCACTCTTACAGTGTGAATTTAACTCCCGAATCAACAGTATACATTTTATACTGAAAAATAAACACTGGCCAATTTGCTGTGTGTTATAGCGCCTTTAGTCGCAAAGTGCTTTGCATTGTATGGGATAATATGGAGTCCACCACCACTAAATTGTAGAAAAAGTACTTTTTCTTCCATGACTAACTACCAGGAAGTTCAAAGGACCGGCTGAGTGGGTGGGGAGCTATTATTCATGAGCTCTTTGAAACACCTATGTCAAGCAACTTGGATGCAGTGAGTAGTGTTGCAGTAAAATCATCATGTACATTTGGTGATACACAAAGCAACTCAAACATTGCAATTGCATAATTTTTTTTATACATCTCCCATTTGGCATGTTTCTTGCGATGTGGTTCACAGAAGCACTGACGTATGTGTTGACTTGACAACTGCGTCAGAGTTTTGAACTACCCTTCCCTCCCTTTTGTTCCAAGTTGGCTGAAGACTAGCAAACACAGTAACTAGCAAACACCAAACACAGATGAAACGGGAAACATATAAGTATCTTTGCCATAGATGAACAGGGTAAACTTTTATTTTGCTGACACCCTACAGTCAAATTTTGACACCAGTAGAGTAGCTATAGAGCTATATAAACCACTCCCCTCTGCAAAGACGCTTTCTCTGATGTTGGTTACAAGGTGTTTGACATAGGGGAGGGGACCAGTAACTTTTACATCAAACTTTATCAATGTAGAAGCAACAGTCATTTTCCATACTTTGTTCATCATACTTGATGATAAAGCGATTGTGGGGGCTGTTTTGTTAGACTTCAGTGTGGCTTTGACATTATCGATCATAGTCTGTTGCTGGAAAAACTTATGTGTTATGGCTTTACACCCTCTGCTATATTGTGGATAAAAGACTTACCTGTCTAACAGAACACAGAGGCTGTTCTTTAATGGAAGCCTCTCCAACAAAATCCAAGTAGAATCAGGAATTCCCCAGGGTAGCTGTCTAGGCCCCTTACTTTTTTCAATCTTTACTAACGACATGCCACTGTCTATGTATGCGGATGACTCAACACTATACATGTCAGCTCCCACAGCAACAGAAATGACTGCAACACTTAACAAAGAGCTGCAATTAGTTTCAGAATGGGTGGCAAGGAATAAGTTAGTCCTAAATATTTCAAAAACTAAAAGCATTGTTTTTGGGACAAATCATTCACTAAACCCTAAACCTCAACTAAATCTTGTAATGAATAATGTGGTAATTGAGCAAGTTGAGGAGACTAAACTCCTAGGAGTAACCCTGGATTGTAAACTGTCATGGTCAAAACATATTGATACAACAGTAGCTAGGATGGGGAGAAGTCTGTCCATAATAAAGCTCTGTTCAGCATTCTTAACAGCATTATCAACAAGGAAGGTCCTACAGGCCCTAGTTTTGTCACACCTGGACTACTGTTCAGTCGTGTGGTCAGGTGTCACAAAGAGGGTCTTAAGAAAATTGCAACTGGCACAGAACAGGACAGCACGGCTGGCCCTCAGATGTACACAGAGAGCTAACATGAATAATATGCATGTCAATCTCTCCTGGCTCAAAGTGGAGGAGAGATTGACTTCATCACTACTTGTATTTGTGAGAAGTATTGACATGTTGAGTGCACCGAGCTGTCTGTTTGAACTACTGGCACACAGCTCGAACACCCATGCATACCCCACAAGACATGCCACCAGAGGTCTCTTCACAGTCCCCAAGTCCAGAACAGACTATGGGAGGCGCACAGTACTACATAGAGCCATGACTACATGGAACTCTATTCCACATCAAGTAACCCATGCAAGCAGTAAAATTAGATTTAAAAAACAGATAAAAATACACCTTATGGAACAGCAGGGACTGTGAAGCAACACAAACATAGGCACAGACACATGCATGCAAACACACGATAACATACGCACTATACACATTCGTACACATGGATTTTGGGTTGTAGATATTTGGTAGTAGAGTAGGGGCCTGAGGGCACACACTTAATATGTTGTGAAATCTGTTGTAAATGTATTTCATGTTTTTAAAAAATTTATAACTGCCTTAATTTTGCTGGACCCCAGGAAGAGTAGCCTTGGCAGCAGCTAATGGGGATCCATAATAAATACAAATACAAATAAATACAAATACTTTGATCTGGTTTCATCCAAATGTCATCATATTTCATGAAAAACATGATTTTGACTGTTCAGAAAAGTAACAGAATTTAAGAAAAGTAACCAAATTAGCAGCAAGGACATCCCTCTCAACCAATATGTTTTTGTTGTTGTTGTGTTTTGCAGGGCTCCTTGGGCCCACCATCCGTGGTCAAGAGGGAGAGACCATCGTGGTCATGTTCAAGAACATGGCGGATAGCCCTTACAGCCTCCACGCCCACGGGATCGCTTACGGGAAGCAGTCAGAGGGTGGGTACCAACCAATGATGTCATCTGTATTAACTGGCCTATCAGAGCTCAGTGGTGGCTACTTTTAAATTGGGATTTATTTGACAGGTATTCCCACTAAATGTTCTCTTCCAGAATTCTACAGATATCATTTATTAAAATCTGTCGGAAATGTCCAACAACTTACAGGGTTAGCCATGGTTGGTGTCATCATGGCTGTGGTAGCTATGTGGTAACAGTGAGGTATCCTATCCCAGACAGATTCACCCATCCTGTGGCCTAGACAGCCATTGATGTGGTTGGAAAAGGGGACTTGGATGTTATTCATTCAGTTAAGTACACATGTTAGGCAGTTAAGTACACATGTTAGGCAACACAAGCAGCTGTGTTTGGCCTTTTCATTAATATTAACCAGGACAGACAGATTAACATACCAGACAGTACTAAAGTCCAAAAGGATACTCTCTAAAACCTGTGGAAATCCATGATTTCCCCTAATACAGCTTTGGGGGGGTTGAGAGATGAGTTTTGTAAGTGCACAGGATGTAGAATTATTACTCTTTAATTAATGCTTAACTCAAAATTAATTGTGACATTGCAAGGTTATGTAATATTGTAACAAGATGGCAGTAAATAGACCTCTTAAATTCCCCAGATTTTCCCTGATTCTACTATTTTTTATTAAGATGGTTTGCATATTTTGGAGATCAGTCATTTGTTAAATGTTAACTGGGGTCACTGTAAATTGTAAATGTATTTAGAGTATATGTGCATCAGGCCAGGTGACCAAGTTTTAACCTTGTACAACATCAAGACAAATTCTGATCATTGAATGGCAATAAAGTTATTTCTCTTTCTGCTTTATTTCAGTATTATGAACCAAACATGTCTCCCTTTAGGCTCCCTGTACTTTGACAACACGTCTCAGTTTGAGAAGGAAGATGATGCGGTGCCCCCTGGAGGTGAACACACATACTACTGGGAGGTGACATCAGACGTGGTCCCCCGGGCCGCAGACCCCTCCTGTCTTACCTACACCTACCTCTCCCACTTTGACATTGTCCAGGATTACAACTCAGGACTGATCGGCACCCTGCTCATCTGTAAAGCAGGTATGTAAATGTTAATGTAAAATGTATGAGACATATTCCTGATTTTTTTTGCTTCAAGTACCAAAACATCCATGTCAGTAAGTAACCAGAAAGAAATCAACTGAACTACCCTTTGTACCTCCCTCCAGGTAGCCTTGACGTGTCTGGAGAACAGGTGTTGTTCCACCAGGAATACGTCTTCCTCATGGGGGTGTTGGATGAGAGTAGGAGCAGGTACAAGCCAAAGATGGACAGTGCCACTGCCACTCAAAGCCACATCAAACACACCATCAATGGATACACAAATGGATCAGTGCCAGGTCAGTCAATCAGATCTCATCATTCTGAGTTCTGCTGATATCTGCAGATAAGGGTTGTTGTGCTTTAAGTAGTTTAGGTTGTCTGCTTTAGTTGTTCCATCCCAGCTGGTTATTTGTTGGAACTATTGCTTCCACCTAATCCTTACTCAGATTCTATAGTTATAGGGCGTGTAGAGGGCTCATTCCTGGTATTTCAAAGTCTGTCCCCCTCCCCCTCCCCGTCTTCTCTCCATCTCCTCCTCCTGTCTCTCCCTTCCCCCCAGGTCTGACTGTCTGCGCCCACACCTCTGTCAGCCTGCACCTGGTGGGGATGAGTTCGGAGCCTGAGCTGTTCTCAGTGCACATCAACGGGCAGGTCCTGCAGCAGGCCGGACATCGGGTCTCCTCAGTGGGCCTGATCGCTGGCACCGCCACCAGCGCCAACATGACCGCCGTCAACACGGGCCGCTGGCTCCTCTCCTCACACACCAGCAAGCACCTGGAGGGTACGTGTCAATGGCTTTACGTCAAAGGGTGCCAAAACAGTTATTCGGCTGTCCCAATAGAATAACCCTTTTTGGTTCCAGGTAGAACTCCCTTGGGTTCCATGTAGAACGCTCTGTGGAAAGGATTTTACATAGAACCGAAAAGAGTTCTACCTGGAACCAAAACATTTTTATTTAAAGGGTTCTCCTTTGGGGACATCCGAAGAACCGTTTTAGGTTCTAGATAGCACATTTTCTTCTAAGAGTGTAGCTAGTATTATATTTGGTTATGGGTTCTGAGAATGTGTATGGTGTGAGATTTACTGTGATGGACCGCAGAGCAGATTTACGTTTATTCAGATGTATTGTAGTGTATTGACATTTTCAAATGCACTTTGAATCAAGTTTGATTGATTGAATGTTTAATGTTCTATTCCCAACATGTTAAATCAACATGACCCTCCTGAACAAACAAACTTCTCTGCTGTTGTAGCTGGTATGCATGGCTTTGTGGAAGTGAGGAGCTGCGAGGGCTTTAACCCTCCCAAACGTAAACTGACCCTCAAGCAGAAACGAGAGAGCCAGGAGTGGACCTATTATATCGCAGCTGAGGAGGTTGTCTGGGACTACGCACCAAACATGCCAGAATACATTGATGGGTAAACAGCTATACAGATATTTATTGACTTACTCATTTCACTTCACTTTAGCCCACAATTATTTATATATCTAAACTTAATTCAGCCAATTTAGAATTGGGAACAAATTCAGCCTAATACAGTAACAGATAATACCATCGTTGTATTTGTGACATGCTCGCCACTTTGACATTCTCCATTAATCTGTTGACTAGTCTCAGTGTGACCTGACTTGCTGTGACATCACATCCTCTTCTCTTACTGTTCCTCTCAGGGACTTCAAGTTCAAGTACCTGAAGCAAAGCCCGGAGCGTATAGGCCAGAAGTATAAGAAGGCAGTGTACACGCAGTACAAAAATGCCAGGTTCACTGAGAGGGCAGAGAACAAACAGAGGAAGATGGAGGAGGGCATCATTGGCCCTGTCATCAGGGCGCAGATCCATGATGTCATTAAGGTGAGACACAAATGTTCTATTTTCATATGCCCACTTTTTTCATGTGCCCAATTCTTAAGTTGTGTAAGATGTGTATTCTACCTTCTTCTCCATGTATGAACACTACACTGTGTGTCCACAAGTGTCTTTTGCCAGTGCCCTCTCAAGCATCTTTTCCCCACATTCACAGATTGTCTTTAAGAACATGGCCACACGACCGTACAGCATCTACCCACACGGACTGACCATCGACAAGGCAGCAGAGGGGGCCAACTACCCAGCAGGAGGTAACCAGACCCATGGGGTTCAGCCTGGTGAGACGCATATCTATGTGTGGGAGGTGATCGAGGAGAATGAACCTTTGGCAGGCGACTCGCAATGCCTGACACGTATGTACCACAGTGCAGTGAACACACCCCGAGACATCGCCTCAGGCCTAGTAGGACCTCTGCTCATCTGCAAGAGCCAGTCCCTCGACAAGAGGAATGTGCAGGTACTACACTGATACTACTTCTACTCAATTACTAATACATTACTTCTAAGGACCATGCAGGTACTATACTATACTACTGCTACTTCATTACTACTACTGCACTACTAGAACATTTTACTTCTACTACATATGTACTGGAACTGGCCTCTCTTCTCTACTAATTTAATTCAATGTACTTTTACAGATTTTGATGTACAGTGTTAAATGAAGCTTTGTCTCTGCAGCTGAAATCAGACAAAGAACAGCATGCCATGTTTGCTGTTTTTGACGAGAATAAGAGCTGGTATCTAGATGACAACATTGCATCGTACAGTGAAACAGCAAAGGTCAAGAAAGAAGACCCAGACTTCTATAAATCAAACATTATGCATAGTGAGTATCACTCCCCTTCACCAATAAAATTCATACGTTAGAGACAGCAATGGTCTGGTACAGCCAGAAGAGTATTGAAATTGAAAAAACTGATCATATACTAAATCTTTCCTCCTATCTGGAATGCACTCCACATAGAAGATTCACATTCATAAAAATCAACTGCCTATAACTGTCAAAAACTGTGCTTCATATACAGAATAATAATTTTCTCAAATTTGACCACTTCCTTTATTGACTTAAATGGTACCATTTCCTCCCCCAGCGATTAACGGTTACGTGTTCGAGAGTGGTCAGCTGCTGGGCTTCTGCAATGGTGAGATCGTGACATGGCACGTGTCCAGTGTTGGAGTGCAGGACTACATCCAGACTGCAACCTTCTACGGTCACACTTTCGACTTGAACGATCACACTGAGGACTTCCTCAGCCTGTTCCCCATGACTGGAGAGACCATCACCATGAACATGGATAACATTGGTGAGTCAGCGGTTAATGGGTTAACTGACCATACACTCAACTCCCAAACCTCTAACCTCTAACCCTTGATTCTACAAGATACAATAGATAGGTTAGTGGTGGAAATTGCATTGCAAGCACAATACAGGATGAAGATGATGTATTGTGTATCTTTTTGTTAGGATTCAAAGACTAAATGTGGTCTGTTCCTATGTTAGGTATTTGGCTGCTTGCTTCCCTGAACTCCCATGAGACCACCAAGGGGATGCGTGTGAAGTTCAGAGACGTGGAGTGCTACCGAGACTACGTCTATGAATACGAAGACGAGACGGGGATGGAGACGGAGACAGAGACGGGCAGAGACGGGACGAAGGGCAGTGCTGTCTTCTCCATCTGGAAACCCATGGATATCAACAAGGCCAAAGAGGAGGATAAGAAGGATGAGGTGATAGAGAAAAAGAAAAAGGTGGAGATTGACGATTATACAGCGGGCTGGGCTGATTTGCTGGATCTTAGGTCAATCAAGAAAAAGACAAATGAGACGGACGTGGAGATGTTGGATTTCTCTATGTTCAACTACGATAGCGTTGATGTGCCCGATCCCGATGGAGACGCGAACGCAAACCCCACCTCATCCTCTTATGATGCACCGACTAACACATCATTGGCTGAGAGGGAGCCGATTGATGGAGGCAACTTTACGAACAAGAGCATCATTGAGAATGCAACAGAAGCGCTGAACTTTACTACAGATCAGTTAGACTCAAGTCTTAACAGCTCCTCAATGGCTGAGACAGAAGCAAAGAACATAACAGTTCTTAACAACAGTTTATCAATTACAGACTTCAACATCATTTCAGGAAGTACCAATAGTACAGCAGTTACAGCAACCGAAGCCTCACCAGGTCCGTTCAACAATAGCTCAAAGGCTGAGAGAGAGAGAGTGATACAAATCAGAGGTGATTGGACCACTGTGAATAGCACCTCAAAAGTTGAAGCATTAGTGGAAGAGTTAGAGGAAAGGATTACTCGAGGCGATGTCTTCTCTTACTCTGTGCCTCTTTCCGACCCCTCTTTCATCAGTACAGAAGAGAACAGGGGGACTGATGGCAAGGATATTGTACTCCTGGGCAGAGAGCCTACAACTGCTTCAGCCAATGAAAACGGTAAAGCTTCAAATTCATCTCTAAATATAACCAACCAATCGGAGAGTGTGATGAGTGCTGAAGTTGCAGAGTTAATTTTTATCCTAGTGGAAGAACACAACATGACCAACTTTGACTTTGAAACTGAGGAAAGTGGTAACATAACTGTGAACGGTTCATTGCACACCAACACCACCACTGAGCAAGGAAATGGTACCTATTTATTTGAAGCCACTTCTACAACTGACAACTCCAGCAGTGGGGTGCCACAAAATGGCAAACAACCATCAGACATTGAAACATTCTCTGACATAGTGCCCAAACAAAATGGTACAGCAAACACTTCTGGTTTGAACCACTGGAATTCATCAGAGGAGACTAGTTCTGAGAGTAAAAATAACGTTACTGTGCCAGATGTCGTGGTAGAGTTGTCCTCAGAAAGCTCAGAATTCTCTAATGAGACTACTGATGCTAATCCTGGTGCGGCCAACCTGTCACTGTCAACCAATCAGCAGCCAGACAGCAGCTTGGAGGAGATTCTATCCCAGAGTTCCGAGAGCTCTAAGGAGGAAGTGGTAATCTACCTGAGAAACAACAGGAGTGAGTTCATCCGCACCATCTCCGTTGACCTGCAGGGGGAGCACTGGGGCTATGAGGGGACACTCGAGATGGTCCCCATGGAGATGCCAGATCACATTACGAAATATGTTGGAAACGAGCTCCTAGATCCGCCAAATACATTGGAACCAAGCCCAAATCCAGAAACGCGGAAACCCAACATCAAGGTCGTCCACCGCAGACAAAGACCCCGTAAGGGCTATGCCATGAAAACCAAGAAGAAGAAGGAGTACAAGCCCCAGCGTCCAAGAGGCCGCAGTTTCTCCCCCAGGGGGTTCAAACCCCCTCCCATCACCGGTATAACCCCCAGAGGGACCCGACCCATTTCCAGCGAGGAGGACTTCTCAAACAAAGCCATTGTGATCGGCGTGCCACGACCCGACTTCAGCGACTATGAGATTTATGTCCTGAATGAGGGCGGTGATGACCCGGATGCCGTCCTAGACATGGCAGCGGTTAGTGCTGCAGAGGAGTATGAGTACGTCGACTACATTGACCCATACAAAGAGAAGGAGGACATGCAGGACCTAACTCTGGATGAGAATGCAAAATATTTCCTAAAAATGGCGGGAGATAACGTGAGGACATACTTTATTACCGCAGAGGAGGTGCAGTGGGACTACGGGGGCTACGGACAAAGGTAAGGACAAAATAGGGGATAGGGCTGAGGTCAGGGATGTATTGGGCAAATGTAATGTCTCTTGTTTATTGTTCTATGTGCTCAAATTAGAATTTTCTGACTGGAATTATGCATACCTTCTTTTTTGTTCAATAAAACCTTTGTCTTTCGTCTCTCCCACAACAGGAGGCATGATAAGCCAGAGAAAACCGACAGGCCTACAAGATTCTCCAAGGTAGTGTTCCGAGGTTACCTGGACAGCACGTTTAGCACGCCGGACATCCGAGGAGAGATGGACGAACACCTGGGCATCCTGGGGCCAGTCATCAAGGCAGAGGTTGGACAGACCATAATGGTAAGACAGGAAACCCTGAGGGCAGAAAACCTAACTACCTTTTGCTAACTTTTGCATGAATCTACTGTAGGTGAGTTGTGCCCATGATCATGAATAATGGACCATCTAATCAAACTGATGTTACTGGTCTGTAGGTATGAAGGTATTTTTCAGGAAATTAAATGTGTGTCCTTGGTCTGTAGGTATTTTTCAGGAACCTGGCCAGCCGCCCGTACTCCTTGCACGCCAATGGGGTTTCCTACACCAAGCAGACAGAGGGGTTGTCCTACGAGGACGAGTCCAAGCACTGGTACAAGTATGACAACGAGGTCCAGCCCAACACAACATACACGTACCTCTGGAAGGTCAACGCCAATGTCGGGCCCACCGGAGACGAGTCTGACTGTCGCACCTGGGCCTACTACTCTGGGGTTAACCCTGTGAGTAAACACTTACCTTCTCAAATCAAATCAAATTTTATTGGCCACATGCGCCGAAACAACAGGTGCAGACATTACAGTGAAATGCTTACTTACAGCCCTTAACCAACAGTGCATTTATTTTTAATAAAACAGTAAAATAAAACAACAACAAAAAAGTGTTGAGAAAAAAAAGAGCAGAAGTAAAATACAATTACAGTAGGGAGGTTATATATACAGGGGGGTACCGGTGCAGTCAATGTGCGGGGGCACCGGCTAGTTGAGGTAGTTGAAGTAATATGTACTGTTCTGATGGTTTAGTTAACATAGCTGATACAACATCACTATTTTCTATGTATAGTCCCTTTTGTGCTTCTAAGATATTTCATGTGACAACTCTGTGTTGACATGTGATGTCTTGTCCTCTGAGGTACCTCCTACACTAACCTGGTGTGTCCTTGTGATCTGTTGAGAGATATTCCAATAATCTAGTGTTTGATTGTTTGTTATTGCTCATCTCATTCAGGAGAAAGATATAAACTCTGGTCTGATTGGGCCATTGCTGGTGTGTCGTAAGGGCACTCTTAGCAGGAAGGCAGTGGACATGAGGGAGTTCATGCTCCTCTTCATGACCTTCGATGAGTCCAAGAGCTGGTACTACGAGAAGAACCATGAGATAGTGCAGAGGAAGAACAAACGAGCCAGGGTGATGGAACCTGACTTCAGAGATAACCTCAAATTCAGCGGTAGGCACCTTCTAATCTAACAAAAATGTGACTAAATGATTTGTGATGGTAGGATAACTGACTAGTGGGTCATGGCTGGTCCCTCCTGGATCAAGTCTTGATTTTAGATTTTTTGTTGTAAAATCAAGGTATGAGTAATGAACAACAGAGACAAAATAACAAAACAGAGATTGTTTAATCATACATTTCTTGTGGGGTTGTGTGTATGTGTGGGGGGCAGCCATCAACGGAATCATCTTCAGTCTGAAGGGTCTGAGGATGTACACTAACCAGACGGTCCGCTGGCACCTCTTCAACATGGGCTCTCCCAGAGACCTCCACAGTGTCCACTTCCACGGCCAGACCTTCCTCCACAAACAGACCAGGGACCACACCCAGGCTGTCTACCCACTGCTGCCTGGTGAGAATTTTACTGAATGGATGGATGGATGGTTTACATGTTTTGTCACATTTATGTGACCCATCCCTACTGTTGGGGCAAAATGGTTCTAATGCTATGTAAATGCTTGAGTTGAAAAGTATTATATGTACTGTATGTATTTGAGTGGAAAAACACTGTTGTTTAACTTAGTCACGTAGGCTGTGAGAACTGATTAGAACCTGTTCTTGTTTGTACAATGCTTTAAAGAAGTGGAGCCAAGTCGGCTCTCTCGTGTAAACACGAGAGATAGAGAGAGCCAAGTCGGCTCTCTCTATCTCTCGTGTAAACTTGCCTCCCCATAGGAGAGGCAAGCAGCTTTTTGTATAGAATAAGTATATAATGACAGTGTGACTGTATCCTTTGAGTTCCTCTCCGGTTTATCCTGAGTGTGATCCTTGCAATTGCTTGAATAAACTCTTATTAACTGGATAATGACCCCTACCTGATCCTTGGAAAGAGTTTTCCTCAACACTACTAATCTGCTCTGGTTTTGTTTCCCAGGGGGCTTTGCGACTCTGGAGATGTTGCCGTCCAAGCCTGGGCTGTGGCAGCTGGAGTCAGAGGTTGGACTCTCCCAACAGAGGGGGATGCAGACCCTCTTCCTGGTTCTAGATAATAGTACGACCCACTCAAAAGCACTTATGCTTATGGTACCACTTTCTCAATGCCACATGTTACATCAAAGGTGTGATGTCCATCTCAACTCCTAGAGAGTCATTTTTACTGCTAGTGTCAATGCTTTTTGAGTGAATTGATTCAAGCCAAGTCATATCAATAGTCATTATCCCAAAGAATCAATCCCATAATAAAATCTATTTTTGTGTGTTTTCCAGAGTGTTACCATCCACTGGGTCTAATTTCTGGGAGCGTCAAAGACAACCAGATCACAGCGAACGACAAAAGAGGTATCCCTCCACTCAGTATCCCTCTGTCCCGCATACCTCCACTCTGTATCCCTCCACCCACCAGATGTTGACTGTAAGTCGCTTTGGATAAAAGCGTCTGCTAAATGGCATATTAATTAATTATTAATTAATCAGAAATAATACTGCCAACTGACATTTGATTATTGACTTTAACTAGCTTCCCAAGCTAGATGTCCTTCCGCAATGCTTTTACTTTTACTGCTGAAAAGCAACATCCCAAGTATAAATACAGGAAAGTACACACACTAAAGGATAAAAATGTAACGATCCCGGCAGTCTGAGTCGGGTCCTGTCTGGTGACTAGTTTTTCCTGTTCGTGATCTCCAGTTTCCCGAGGGTTCGGGAACGCTCCGGGGAGCTCTCTTGTTTTCCGCACCTGCATCCCATCAGCAATCTGCACACCTGGTCCTGATTATCACCCTTCTTAGGCTCTGGCCAAACATCCAGTTCCTGCCGGATCGTTAGCCATGAACATCTCTCACCCGGAACCTTCACCCAACCTCTGCCTGATGGTCGGCGGCTGCCGAGCCATGTCTGGACCTACCCCTGCACCCTCAACAACCCATCCACGCCACCCGCTCTGTCCCTGGATTATTCAGCCTCACTCGGGAGTCAATTAATAAACACTCACCTTTTCCTCTAAGTACCTTGTCCTGGTCTGCTTCTGGGTTCTGGCGTAATATACCGTGACAGAACGATCCGGCCAGTTATGAACCCAGCGGACCTGGACTCTGTTCGCCATGCCATTACCCATCAGGAGAAGATGTTGGGCCATCATAGCACGGTACTACAGGAGATCGCGTTGTCAGTTCGGAACCTTTCTACCGGTCTGACGGAGGTCCAGAACCAACGCAAGTTTCCGGTGGAGGATCCACTACCGGTTTCCCCCATCTCGCCTGCCGCTTCGGGAGCTGTGTCCTTCCGTGAGCCCGAGGTTCCGGCGCCGGATAGATATGAGGGGGAGCTGGGAAGATGCCGTTCCTTCCTTATGCAGTGTGGATTAGTGTTCGATCTACAGCCCTACTCTTATGCCACAGACAAGGCTAGGATAGCCTTTGTGATTGCGTTGCTGCGTGGTCGAGCGCTGGAGTGGGCTTCAGCCGTTTGGGAACGACAAGACCCCTGCATGGCTTCATACCAGGGGGTTCACGGCCGAGATGAGGAAGCTCTTCGACCATTCCGTCCGAGGGAGGGACGCAGCTAGGCGCCTGTTTTCGCTTCACCAAGGAACTCGCAGCGTGGCCGACTTCGTGATCGAGTTCAAGACGTTGGCTGTGGAGAGTGGGTGGAACGAGGAGTCTCTGCAAGCGGCCTTTTACCAGGGTCTGTCGGAGCAGCTCAAGGATGAGTTGATCTCCTATCCGGAGCCTAGTGACCTGGACAGCTTGGTAGCCTTGTCTATTCGGGTGGATAATCGAGTCCGAGAGCGAAGGAGGGAGAAGCAATGGGGTCCGTCCAATCGATCAGCTTCTCAGTTCCCAGTCGGGTCGGGTGGTGGACCAGAACACGTCGATCATTCTCCTCCACAATGGATTAGTGGAGAGGTCCTCTCTCCCGATTCTGAACCCATGCAAGTGGGGCGGCACGGGTTAACCAAGGAGGAGCGTCAACATAGACGTCAGACCAACTGCTGCCTCTACTGTGGTAGCTCGGGACATTACATCTCCACCTGTTCCCGGCGGTCGTCAAACTGCCCGGCTCGCTAAAGTTGGGAGGACTTTTAGCGAGCCAGTTTCAACCTCTCAGTACCTCTGTCAGACCCCGTTTCCCGGCTACCCTTGTGAACAGGAATCAGAGCTTAGCGCTTAACGCTTTTATCGATTCAGGTGCCGATGGAAGCTTTCTTGATGCCGAGTTGGTGGAACAGCTGGGGCTTTCCAAGGAGCAATTGCCGGAAGCCATTGAAGCGACCACTCTGAACGGCAGTAGTCTGGCACGTATCACGATGAGGACTGAACCGGTTAAGATGCGGTTGTCGGGGAATCATTCTGAGATGATTTCATTCTTCATTCTGCCGTCTTCCCATGTTCCTCTGGTCCTTGGATACCCCTGGCTGAAGGAACACAATCCCACGTTCGATTGGGTGACGGGCAAGGTAACGAGTTGGAGCCTTGATTGTCATGCTAACTGTCTCAAGACTGCCTGCCCCCATTCGGTTCCCAGTCAGGTGATTGAGGCTAAACCCCCAGATTTGTCCCTGGTTCCCGAGACATATCACGATTTGGGGAAGTTTTCAGTAAGCAGAAGGCTCTGTCACTCCCTCCCCACCGACCATATGATTGTGCCATCAACCTGGTCCCTGGAGCTGTCTACCCCAAGGGAAGGTTATACAGTATCTCCCGACCTGAACGTGAGGCGTTGGAGACCTACATCAAGGAGTCCCTAGCTGCTGGTCTCGTTGCCCCTCGTCATCACCCCTGGGGGCAGGATTCTTCTTTGTGGGTAAGAAGGATGGCTCTCTTCGACCGTGTATTGATTATCGGGGTTGAATGACATCACGATCAAGAACAAGTATCCCCTGCCCTTGATGAGTTCTGCCTTCGACTCCTTACAGGGTGCTACGGTGTTCACCAAGCTAGACCTACGCAATGCGTATCACCTGGTCCGGATCAGAGAGGGGGACGAGTGGTTGACGGGTTTCAATACACCGATGGGTCACTTCGAGTATCAGGTGATGCCGTTTGGACTGACCAATGCTCCAGCGGTATTCCAGAGTATGGTGAACGACGTCCTGAGAGATATGATCGGTCTCTTTGTGTTTGTTTACCTGGATGACATTCTGATCTTCTCGAAGGAACCTTCCGACCACGTCCAGCATGTCCGGCAGGTTCTGCAGCGATTGTTGGAGAATCGCCTGTTCGTGAAGGCCGAGAAGTGCGAGTTTCACGCCCACACGACATCCTTTCTCGGGTACATCATCTCCAGGGGAGAGATTAGGATGGACCAGGAGAAGGTTAGAGCGGTTCTGGAATGGGTCCAGCCCGGTACGAGATTGCAGCTCCAGAGATTTTTGGGGTTTGCGAATTTCTACCGCAGATTCATCCGGGATTACAGCCGTGTGGCCGCTCCGTTAACTGCCTTGACTTCCAGTATCAGGACCTTCAAGTGGAATCCGGAGGCGGATCGAGCGTTTCTGGATTTGAAGAGGCGATTCACCAACGCACCGATTCTCTCTCAACCGGACACGGCCCGTCAGTTCGTCGTTGAAGTGGACGCGTCTGATGTGGGAGTTGGCGCCATCCTGTCGCAGCGATGCTCCACGGACAGTAAACTCCATCCCTGCGCCTACTACTCTCGTCGCCTTTCGCCTGCGGAGAGGAATTACGATGTGGGTAACCGGGAGCTTCTCGCGGTGAAACTTGCCTTGGAGGAGTGGCGCCACTGGTTGGAGGGGGCGGAGCAACCGTTTATTGTCTGGACTGACCACAAGAATCTTGCTTACGTGCAATCGGCTAAACGTCTCAACTCCCGTCAGGCCAGGTGGGCGTTGTTTTTCGGACGATTCAAGTTTGCCCTGACGTTCCGACCTGGATCTAAGAACGGCAAGGCGGACGCCTTGTCCCGGATGTTCTCCAAGACGGAGGAGAGTGGGTCCAAGACCGAGACAATCCTCCCCCGGAACTGCGTCGTGGGAGCAGTTATGTGGAAGATTGAGGAGGAGGTGCTGGCGGCCCTTCGGACTCAGCCCGGTCCGGTAACGGTCCACCCGGTCGGTTGTTTGTGCCTGAGTCGGTTCGTCCTGCTGTCCTCAAATGGTCCCACGCCAGCAAGATGGCTTGTCACCCTGGCGTGGCTCGGACAATGGCGTTTCTTCGCAGACGTTTTGGTGGCCTGCCATGGCCGAGGATACTCGGGGGTTTTGTTGCTGCCTGTCCAGTGTGTGCGCAGAATAAGAGTACCAATCGGCCCAGCTCTGGACTACTTCACCCCCCTTCCTATTCCCGGCGACCATGGTCGCATCTGGCCCTGGACTTCGTCACGGGGTTGCCCGCTTCTGAGGGGAACACGGTCGTTCTGACGATCGTGGACAGATTCAGCAAGTTCGCCCACTTTGTGCCTATTGCCAAGCTTCCCTCTGCCTCGGAGACGTCCGAGATCCTGGTTAGGGAGGTTTTCAGGGTCCACGGGTTGCCCAGTGATATCGTTTCCGACCGTGGCCCTCAGTTTACCTCTGCTGTCTGGAAGTCCTTCTGTTTGGCCATTGGAGCTACAGTCAGTCTCACATCTGGTTTCCACCCCCAATCCAATGGTCAGGCGGAGAGAGCCAACCAGAAGATGGAATCCACGCTACGCTGTCTGGTCTCTTCCAACCCCACCTCCTGGGTCTCTCAGTTGCCTTGGGTTGAGTATGCCCACAATACTCTCCCTACATCTGCCACTGGGATGTCTCCCTTCCAGTGCCTGTATGGCTACCAACCTCCCTTGTTCCCTTCTCAGGAGAAGGAGCTCTCAGTGCCTTCTGTTCAGGCCCATATTCGTCGTTGCCACCGGACCTGGCATCGGGCCAGAAAGGCACTCCTTAGAGTTTCGGACCGGTATCAGCTCCAGGCGAATCGTCGCCGGATTCCCGCTCCCACCTACACCATCGGAGATAGGGTCTGGTTGGCCACACGGGATCTTCCTTTACGGACTGAGTCTAGGAAGTTGTTACCGAAGTTCATTGGTCCGTTTGTGGTGGAGAAGGTGATCAATCCAGTGGCAGTTCGACTCAAACTACCGAGGACGCTCAGAGTCCATCCCACCTTTCATGTCTCCTGCCTCAAGCCTGTCTTCCTCAGTCCTCTGTTGCCTCCTCCGCCTCCTCCTCCTCCTCCTCGGATGATCGGAGGTGGTCCTGCCTACACGGTGCGTCGCATCATGGATTCCAGACGGCGGGGCCGGGGTTTCCAGTATCTCGTGGACTGGGAGGGGTATGGTCCTGAAGAGAGGAGTTGGATTCCGCGGCGACAGGTCCTAGATGCTGACCTCATCAGTGATTTCTACCGCCTCCATCCTGGCGCTCCGGGAGGTCCGCCCGGTGGCGTTCAGTCGGAGGGGGGTACTGTAACGATCCCGGCAGTCTGAGTCGGGTCCTGTCTGGTGACTAGTTTTTCCTGTTCGTGATCTCCAGTTTCCCGAGGGTTCGGGGAACGCTCCGGGGAGCTCTCTTGTTTTCCGCACCTGCATCCCATCAGCAATCTGCACACCTGGTCCTGATTATCACCCTTCTTAGGCTCTGGCCAAACATCCAGTTCCTGCCGGATCGTTAGCCATGAACATCTCTCACCCGGAACCTTCACCCAACCTCTGCCTGATGGTCGGCGGCTGCCGAGCCATGTCTGGACCTACCCCTGCACCCTCAACAACCCATCCACGCCACCCGCTCTGTCCCTGGATTATTCAGCCTCACTCGGGAGTCAATTAATAAACACTCACCTTTTCCTCTAAGTACCTTGTCCTGGTCTGCTTCTGGGTTCTGGCGTAATATACCGTGACAAAAAAAATGTTTTGAACAAAATAGTGTTTTTTAGACACAACTGCAAACTACTTTGAAACAAAAGTGAACATCTCACACACATGGTTATGGGCTTAAAAAGAAGAAGATGTCAAATATGGAGTTGAAATGCATAACATTTTGAGTTTGCATCCCAATATTACACTTGATATACATCACATAAGACTGAAATGTAACAAAACCGTTTGAAACAGAAACACCAGATTTTCTGCGTTTTATTTTATTTTATGTTTATTAATGATGAAATTATGAAAAATATTAATAACATTCCACCCATGAGGCCACTAGGTCATTTGACTGCAGGAAAGGGCTACGTGAGGTGAAAAGGAGACTGGAGTGCCACTTTAACAGTTGCAGTGTTTTACCCAGAGGATGCTGGTTGGAGGAGCTATAGGAGGATGGACTCATTGTAATGGCTGGAATGGAATAAATGGAATGGTATCAAAAACATAAAACATATGGAAACCACGTTTGACTCCGTTCCATTCATTCAATTCCAGACATTACAATGAGCCTATCCTCCTATAGCTCCTCCCACCAGCATCCTCTGGTTTCACTCTCTAACTAACTTATTTCTCCTTATGCAGGCTACTGGGAGCCCCATCTGGCCAGACTGAACAACCAAGGCAAATACAATGCATGGAGTACAGACAAGACAGGCAGCTGGATACAGGTACATAACCTCACCTGCCAGGGAATACATGTGGTGTCTGCAATATTATGTAGCTGGTGAGCAGTGAGAATGTATTCCTCAAAGTTGCCTACAGGTGGGAGCATAATCATATCATTACAGCGTCTTTGTGGGGATACCCTCTGTTGATGGCGCCGGAGAAATGGCGCCGGAGAGGATGGCTGCCGTTTTACAGCCCTCTAACCAATTGTACTATTATGTGTGTTTTTTCGCGTTATTTGTAATTTATTCTGTACATAATGTTTCTGCCATCGTCTCTTATAACCAAAAAGAGCTTCTGGATATCAGGACAGCGATTACTCACCTCGTATTGGACGAAGATTTTTTCTTCAACGAGTCGGACGCGAAGGATATCCTACAGACACCCGACAAGGCCCAAATCCCCGTCATTCACAGGAGAAAGATACGGAGATATCGTGGACGTAGGTCAGGGTGCCTTGTAAGGATCCGACGGCGAGCGAGTAAACTGCCTCTTCCATCAATCCTATTAGCCAATGTTCAATCATTTGAAAATAAATTAGATGACCTAAGATCACGGTTATCTTACCAACGGGACATTAAAAACTGTTATATCTTATGTTTCACCGAGTTGTGGCTGAACGACAACATGGACAACATACAGCTGACGGGATATACGCTACATTGGCAGGATAGAACGGCTGACTCCGGTAAGACAAGGGGTGGGGTCTGTGTATATTTGTAAACAACAGCTGTTGCACAAAATCAAATACTAAGGAAGTCTCGAGGTTTTGCTCGCCTGAGGTAGAGTATCTGTAAGCTGTAGACCACACTATTTACCAAGAGAGTTTTCATCTATATTTTTCATAGCTGTCTATTTACCACCACAAACCAATGCTGTCATTAAGATTGCAGTCAATGAGCTGTATAAGGCCATAAGTACATAGGAAAACGCTCATCCAGATGCAGCGCTCCTAGTGGCCGGGGACTTTAATGCAGGGAAACTTAAATCCGTTCTACCTAATTTCTACCAGTATGTTAAATGTGCAACCAGAGGAAAAAAAACTCTAGACCACCTTTGCTCCACACACAGAGACGCATACAAAGCTCTCCCTCGCCCTCCATTTGGCAAATCTGACCATAACTCTATCGTCCTGATTCCTGATTATAAGCAAAAACTAAAGCAGGAAGCACCAGTGACTCGGTTAATAAAAAAGTGGTCAGATGATGCAGATGCTAAGCTACAGGACTGTTTTGCTAGCACAGACTGGAACATGTTCTGGGATTCTTCAGATAGCATTGAGGAGTACACCACATCAGTCAATGGCTTCATCAATAAGTGCATCGATGACATCGTCCCCACAGTGACAGGACGTACATACCCCAACCAGAAGCCATGGATTACAGGCAACATCCGCACTGAGCTAAAGGGGTATAGCTGCCGCTTTCAAGGAGCGGGACTCTGACCCGGACGCTTATAAGAAATCTCGCTATGCCCTCCGACGAACCATCAAACAGGCAAAGAGTCAATACAGGACTAAGATTGAATGGTACTACACCGGCTCTGACGCTCGTCGGATGTGGCAGGGCTTTAAAACTATTACAGACTACAAATGGAAGCACAGCCGTGAGCTGCCCAGTGACACAAGCCTACCAGACAAGCTAAACCACTTCTATGCTCGCTTCGAGGCAAGCAACACTGAAGCATGCATGAGAGCACCAGCTGTTCCGGATGACTATGTGATCACGCGCCCCGTAGCCAATGTGAGTAAGACTTTTAAGCAGGTCAACATTCACAAGGCCGCAGGGCCAGACGGATTACCAGGACGTGTACATGTGCTGACCAACTGGCAAGTGTCTTCACTGACATTTTCAACATGTCCCTGACTGAGTCTGTAATACCAACATGTTTCAAGCAGACCACCATAGTCCCCGTGCCCAAGGACACTAAGATAACCAGCCTAAATGACTACCGACCCGTAGCACTGACGTCTGTATCCATGAAGTGCTTTGAAAGGCTGGTCATAGCTCACATCAACATCATTATCCCAGAAACCCTAGATCCACTCCAATTTGCATACCACCCCAACAGATCCACAGATGATGCAATCTCTATTGCACTCCACACTGCCCTTTCCCACCTGGACAAGAGTGACACCTACGTGAGAATGCTATTCATTGACTACAGCTCAGCGTTCAACACCATAGTGCCCTCAAAGCTCATCACTAAGCTAAGGATCCTGGGACTAAACACCTCCCTCTGCAACTGGATCCTGGACTTCCTGACGGGCCGCCCCCAGGTGGTAAGGGTAGGTAACAACACATCTGCCATGCTGATCCTCAACACGGGGGCCCCTCAGGGGTGTGTGCTCAGTCCCCTCCTGTACTCCCTGTTCACCCATGACTGCATGGCCAGGCACGACTCCAACACCATCATTAAGTTTGCCGACGACACAACAGTGGTAGGCCTGATCACCGACAACGATGAGACAGCCTATAGGGAGGAGGTCAGAGACCTGGCCGTGTGGTGCCAGGATAACAATCTCTCCCTCAACGTGATCAAGACAAAGGAGATGATTGTGGACTACAGGGAAAAAAAAAGAGGACTGAGCACGCCCCCATTCTCATCGACGGGGCTGTAGTGGAACAGGTTGAGAGCTTCAAGTTCCTTGGTGTCCACATCACCAACAAACTATCATGGTCCAAACACACCAAGACAGTCGTGAAGAGGGCACGACAAAGCCTATTCCCCCTCAGGAGACTGAAAAGATTTGGCATGGGTCCTCAGATCCTCAAAACGTTATACAGCTGCACCATCGAGAGCATCCTGACTGGTTGCATCACCACCTGGTATGGCAACTGCTCGGCCTCCGACCGCAAGGTACTACAGAGGGTAGTGCGTACGGCCCAGTACATCACTGGGGTCAAGCTTCCTGCCATCCAGGACCTCTATACCAGGCGGTGTCAGAGGATGGCCCTCAAAAGTGTCAAAGACTCCAGCCACCCTAGCTTCTCAACAGCTTCTGCCCCCAAGCCATAAGACAACTGAACAGCTAATCATTGCTACCCGGACTATTTGCACTGCCCCCCCCCACCCCCACCCCACCTTTTTACGCTGCTGCTACTCTGTTAATTATTTATGCATAGTCACTTTAACTCTACCCACATGTACATATTACCTCAACTAACCGGTACCCCCCTGTATATAGCCTCCCTACTGTTCTTTTATTTTACTTCTGCTCTTTTTTTCTCAACACTTTTTTGTTGTTGTTGTTTTATTTTACTTTTTTATTAAAAAATAAATGCATTGTTGGTTAAGGGCTGTAAGTAAGGATTTCACGGTAATGTCTACACCTGTTGTATTTGGCGCATGTGGCAAATAACATTTGATTAGATTAGATTTGATGTGGGGTCACATGAGTGTCATGCCTTGGGCCCTGAGTATTTCCTGACCCTGTAAACCTGATAGGCGAGGTTTATGTGTCTCAACTTATGCCTGGGTGGTGATACCCATTTGGTGACACCTGTAGTGATGCCTACTGTGACAATTGACCTGTAGGTAGACTTCCAGAGGCCCGTGGTGATCAGTCAGGTAGCGACACAAGGCGCCAAACAGATGTTCTCCTCCCACTACATGGTCAACTACACCATATCCTACAGCACGGACAAGAAGAAGTGGATCTACTACAAGGGAGACAGCAACGAGTTTAGGATGGTGAGGAGTACACCTATAGAACAGCAGGGTTGGAGAGCAATGGAATACATGTAACGGGATTATGTATTTTCATTCTAACATTGCTGTTATTATAGTTATATGTATTGCGTTATATTTACATTTTCAAAAATCAGAGATACTTCTGGTAATATTAAATTATACTTTTGATAGATACTTTCAAATGTGTTCATTGCTATGACTGCTAAATATACAGAGAAACAGTACATATGACTATAAATGTATTTAATCCAAATGTTGTTCTTCCATTCTCCAGACGTTCACCGGTAACAAGGAAGCTCATCAGGTGAAGGTCAACACCTTCTTCCCTCCCCTGATTGGTCGGTTTATCAGACTTCACCCTCTCCACTCGTACAACTCGCCCATGGTCCGCATGGAGTACTATGGCTGTGAGCTGGACGGTGAGCGATGATGATGATGTTGTAGTCTCCCGAGTGGCGCAGTGGTCTAAGGCACTGCATCGCAGTGCTAGCTGTGCCACTAGAGATCCTGGTTTGAATCCAGGCTCTGTCGTACCCGGCCGCGACCGGGAGACCCATGGGGCGGTGCACAATTGGCCCAGGGTAGGGGAGGGAATGGCCGGCAGGGATGTAACTCAGTTGGTAGAGCATGGCGTTTGCAACGCCAGGGTTGTGGGTTCGATTCCCACGGGGGGCCAGTATGAAATTAAAAAATATATATAATAATAATAATGTATGCACTCACTAACTGTAAATCGCTCTGGATAAGAACGCCTGCTAAATGACGTAAATGTAAAATGTAAATGTTGTTGATAATGATGATGGGTAGCATTCCTACTGTTTAATGTTTGAGCACAAATATTTTCCAATAAACTTACAATAAAGTGAATGTAATCTAATTCCCTCCATCAGGTTGCTCAGTGCCCCTGGGTATGGAGAGCAGGCGGATAGAGGACCATCGTATCACTGCCAGCTCTACAGCCTCCAGCTGGTACTCTGGTTCCTGGCAAGCGTCACTGGCACGACTCAACACACAGGGCACCATCAACGCATGGCAGGCCAAGGTACGATAACACACACAGATCCACGTAGGCACATGTGCACACACACACATATGGACAAACTAATGTGGGCACACTCACCATTCCAGGTCAGTCATCCCTCTGTCCCCCCCTGTCCCTCCCCAGAATAACAACATGAACCAGTGGCTGCAGGTGGAGCTGGCCCAGGTAAAGAAGATCACAGGTATCATAACGCAGGGGGCCAAGTCCCTGAGCAAGGAGATGTACGTCATCTCCTACACTCTGGAGTACAGCGATGATGGACTATACTGGATCAAGTACACTGATTTTGATGACAACGTGTCAAAGGTAGGATTGTCAGGCAAAAGGGTTATGCGATGGTATTAAGAGTTGGTATAGAGGGTTATTTTACAGTCCTGCTGTTAATTCTTTATCCAAGCTATGTTATTGCTAATAAGTATTAATCTGATATTATTATTACATGAAGATTTCAAAATACTGACTGTCTTCCACTCACCCAGCAGAATTTCCCCGGCAACACGGATAACAACAGCCATGTGAAGAACTACATCTATCCTCCCATCTTCTCTCGTTTTATCAGAGTCATCCCTCAGAGCTGGAAGAACTCCATCACTCTCAGGATAGAACTGCTGGGTTGTGACTTTGAATGAGGGACACACACATCCAAGATGCAAGAATCTTGGGTGTGTGTGCAAGAATCAAATTTCTACTTTCACGCACATCCAAATGTCAGGTGCGTGCAGTAACCCAAACTATCACATAAATTATGAATTGATGTCAAAGGGAAATTTGAGGGAAATTTGAGTTATGTGCACATTTCTCAGATTGGGATTCAGCGCTTGGCTCATATAGGATACAGACAATAATACTGCTTTATACATAAGAAAGTTGCATAAAGCTCAGCAGATAGTAAAATACATATTGCAGTATGTCATCTTTATACTTTGTATTTTGTATCATAATTGAACATGAATGTAATGTAAATAATGTAAGTAGTACTCAGAGTATTTAATTAGTTTTTGCCAATAAAAAAATATATTGTTGCTCATATTTTGTCAGTCACTGTGCCTCATTCTAGGATTGTGGCACGTTGTATGAAACTGTGGAAGCATAAAACATACAGTACCTCCTATATAACAAACATACTTATTCCAATGCTTCTACCATGCTGTCATTTGGTCAAATTCTGAATTGACCCCAACCCTGAGTGAGTGAGCAGACAGAGAGAAAAGACCCCCTGTCATTGTAGGTGTGTGAACAGGAGAGATGTCCCAGCCCGTGGGGTGAAGGTGTCACCTTTTGCACCTCTGATAATCCCCTCTGTGGATCCCCTCGGAGCCCCAGAGTCAACAGCCAAGTGCAACTGCAAAAACAGGCCCTGTTTGTCCATTTGCCTGCCTGCTAAAAGAGACACCAGAGCTGTGAAAGTCTCAGCAATAGCTGGGTCTTCAAAAGAACCAGACAGGAGAGAGCTTTGAAACTGTCAAAATCAAATCAAATTTTATTCGTCACATGCTTCATAAACAACAGACGTAGACTAACAGTGAAATGCTTACTTACAGGCCCTTCCCAACAATGCACAGAGAAAGAAAATAGAGAAATAATATAAAAGTGATAATAAATACACAATGCAGTAACGATAACTTGGCTATATACACGGGGTACCAGTACCGCGGCAATGTGCAGGGGTATGAGGTAATTGAAGTAGATATGTACATATAACTAGGAATAGAGTGACTTACGGAAAAAACACATGATTTCACATGTGGAAAATCACATGATTTCACGTGACATTTCCATATGTTTTGTACATGTGGAATCATGTGAAACCATGTGGGGTTTTTTAACAATTCACGTGATTATGTCGATTTTCACATGTGAAATCATGTGAACAATGTGTTTTTGGAATACTTTGCATGTGATATTTCACATGAAGTTTCACATGTTGATAAAAACATGAGATTTCACAGGTGATACCCTGCAAACAAAAATCTGTTATGATACACACAGTGCTTTTAACATACAGTGTTTTCAACTTGGATTTGAACTCACAACTCCGTAGTTCACAAATTAGTAAGTTGAAAATCAATGTCAATGTAAAATTCACAGGAATTGTTGCTATTCACTCACTTAGCTGATGGTCGGGTAGGGAAGGGAGTATTATAGTGACTAGCTACAAATGAAATATGTTTTCACATGTGCTCACGTTGTCAAGTGTGTCATTTTATATTATCACATGTTGCTTCACATGTTGTCACGTTGTCACATGTTATCACATTAACTTCACATTAAATCACATGATCACATGAGATCACATGAGATCATGTCTTCACATGTGAAATTCATGGTTTTTCCATAAGGGATGAGGCAAAGATGTTAGTGCAAAAAGGGTCAATGAAGATAGTTAAATAGCTAACCAAATAGCTACCCAGACTAACTATTTAGTAGTCTTATGGCTTAGGGGTAGAAGCTGTTCAGGGTGTTAATGGTTCCAGACTTGGTGCATCTGTTCCACTTGCCGTGCAGTAGCAGAGAGAACATTCTATGACTTGGGTGGCTGGAGTACTTGACCATTTTTAGGGTCTTCCTCTGACACCGCCTGGTATAGAAGTCTTGGATGGCAGGGAGCTCGGCCCCAGTTATGTACTGGGCCATACACACTACCCTCTGTAGCGCCTTGCGGTCGGATGCCAAGCCGTTGCCATATCAAGTGGTGATGCAGCCAGTCAATATGTTCTCAATGGTGCAGTTGTAGAACTTTTCGAGGATCTGAGGGCCCATGCCAAATCTTTTCAGCCTCCTGAGGGGAAGAGGTGTTGTCGTACCCTCTTCATGACTGTGTTGGTGTGTGGGGACCATGACAAGTCCTTAGTGATGTGGACACAGAGGAAATTGAAGCTCTCGACCCGCTTTACTACAGCCCTGTCAACGTGAATGGGGGCATGCTTGGCCCTCCGTTTCCTGTATTCCACGATCAACTCCTTTGTCTTGCTGACGTTGAGGGAGAGGTTGTTGTCCTGGCACCACACTGCCAAGTCTCTGACCTCCTCCCTATAGGCTATCTCATCGTCGTTAGTGATCAGCCCTACCACCGTTGTGTCGTCAGCAAACTTAAGTCGTGGTTGAACAGGGAGTACATGAGGGTACTAAGCACGCACCCTTGAGTGGCCCCCGTGTTGAGGGTCAGCGTGGCGGATTTGTTGTTGCCTACCCTCACCACCTGGGGGCAGCCCATCAGGAAGTCCAGTTGCAGAGGGAGGTGTTCAGTCCCAGGGTCCTTGGCTTAGTGATGAGTTTGGAGAGCACTATGGTGTTGAATGCTGAGCTGTAGTCAATGAACAGCATTCCCACATAGGTGTTCCTCTTGTCCAGGTGGTAGAGGGCAGTGTGGAGTGCAATAGAGATTGTGTCATCTGTGGATATGTTGGGGCGGTATGCGAATTGGAGTGGGCCCAGGGTGTCTGGGATGATAGTGTTGTTGTGAGCTATGACAAGCCTTTCAAAGCATTTCATGGCTACAGATGTGAGTGCAATGGGGCGATTGTCATTTAGACAGGTTATCTTGGTGTTCTTGGGCACAGGGAATATGGTGGTCTGCTTGAAACATGTAGGTATTACAGACTGGGTCAGGGAGAGGTTGTAAATGTCAGTGGCGACACTTTCCAGCTGGTCAGCGCATGCTCTGAGTACATGTCCTTGTAATCCATTTGGTCCTTCAGCCTTTGAATGTTAACCTGTTTAAAGATCTTACTCACATCGGCTATGGAGAGCGTGATCACACAGTCATCCGGAACAGCTGGTGCTCTCAAGCATGGTTCAGTGTTGCTTGCTTCGAAGAGAGCATAGAAGGCATTTAGTTCGTCTGGTAGGCTTGCGTCACTGGGCAGCTCACGGCTGGATTTCCCTTTGTAATCCGTGATAGTTTGCAAGCCCTGCCACATCCGACGAGCGTCAGAGCCGGCATCGTATGATTAGATTTTAGTCCTGTATTGATGCTTTGCTTGTTTGACGTCGGAGGTCGTATAGGGATTTCTTATAAGCGTCTGAAAGCGGCAGCTCTATCCTTTAGCTCAGTGCGGATGTTGCCTGTAATACATGGCTTCTGGTTGGGATATGTACAGTTGAAGTCGGAAGTTTAAATATACTTAGGTTGGAGTCATTAAAACTCGTTTTTCAACCACTCTACACATTTCTTGTTAACAAACTATAGTTTTGTCAAATCGGTTAGGACATCTACTTTGTGCATGACACAAGTAATTTTTCCAACAATTGTTTACAGACAGATTATTTCACTTATAATTCACTGTATCACCATTCCAGTCGGTCAGAAGTTTACATACACTAAGTTGACGGTGCCATGGCTATAAGTCATGGTGTCACGATCGTCTGACGAAGGAGCAGACCAATACGCAGCGCGTTGAGTGAACATGATGACTTTAATGATAAAGCACGTAAATACAAAACAAAAGACGATAGTGAAGTCCAACAGTGACTATGACTGAAACGGAACAAAAACCCACAAACACACAGTGAAACCACAACAGTTTAAATATGGCTCCCAATCAGAGATAACGAGCCGACAGCTGTCACTCGTTACCTCCGATTGGGAGTCACATGAATAATCAAGAACCACCACAACATAGAAATGCACAACTAGAAATCCCAACATAGAAATACACCCAAATGAAAATGAACAACCCTGGCTCCATAAATCAGAGTCCCTGGAGCCAGAGTGTCACAGTACCCCCCTAAAGGTGCGAACTCCGGGCGCACCAGCATACAGTCTAGGGGAGGGTCTGGGTGGGCGTCTGTCCATGGTGGCGGCTCTGGCACTGGTCGTGGTCCCCACCCCACCATAGTCACTACCCGCTTACGTAGCCTCCTCCAAATGACCACCCTCCAATATAACCCCACTGGATTAAGGGGCAGCACCGGACTAAGAGGCAGCACCGGACTAAGGGGGCAACACCGGACTAAGGGACAGCACCAGGAGAAGGGGCAGCACCAGGATAAGGGGCAGCACCAGACTAGGGGCAGCACCAGACTAAGGGGCAGCACCAGACTAAGGGGCAGCACCGGACTAAGGGGCAGCACCAGGATAAGGGGCAGCACCAGGATAAGGGGCAGCACCAGGATAAGGGGCAGCACCAGGATAAGGGACAGCACAGGGCTAAGGGGCAGTACCGGACTAAATGGCGGATCCTGGCTGGACGGCTCTGGCGGATCCTTGCTGGACGGCTCTGGCGGATCCTGGCTGGACGGCTCTGGCGGATCCTGGCTGGACGGCTCTGGCGGATCCTGGCTGGACGGCTCTGGCGGATCCATTCTGGCGGAAGGCTCTAGCGGCTCCTGTCTGGCGGAAGGCTCTAGCGGCTCCGATCTGGCGGACGGCTCTGAAGGCTCATGGCAGACGGGCGGCTTTGCAGGCTCAGTACAGACGGGCGGCTTTAGCGCCGTAGGGCAGACGGGTAGTTCAAGCGCCGTTGGGCAGACGGGCAGTTCAGGCACCGTTGGGCAGACGGGCAGTTCAGGCGCCGTTGGGCAGACGGGCAGTTCAGGCCCCGTTGGGCAGACGGCAGATTCTGGCCGTCTGAGGCGCACCGTAGGCCTGGTGCGTGGTGCCGGAACTGGAGGTACCGGGCTGAGGACACGCATCTCAGGGCTAGTGCGGGGAGAAGGAACAGGGCATGCTGGGCCCTGGGGACGCACCGTAGGCCTGATGCGTGGTGCCGGAACTGGTGGTCCCAGGCTGAGGACACGCATCTCAGGGCTTTTTATGGTGCGTGGAGCAGGAACAGGCCGGGCTGGGCTGGCGGCGCGCACCGTATCCCTGGTGCGAGTGGCCGGAACAGGCCGGGCCGGGCTGGCGAAGCGCACCGTATCCCTGGTGCGTGGAGCAGGAACAGGCCGGGCTGGGCTGGCGACGCGCACCGTATCCCTGGTGCGAGTGGCCGGAACAGGCCGGGCCGGGCTGGCGAAGCGCACCATATCCCTGGTGCGTGGAGCAGGAACAGGCCGGGCTGGGCTGGCGACGCGCACCGTATCCCTGGTGCGAGTGGCCGGAACAGGCCGGGCCGGGCTGGCGAAGCGCACCATATCCCTGGTGCGTGGAGCAGGAACAGGCCGAGCTGGGCTGGCGACGCACATCGTGGACCTGGTGCGTGGAGTAGGAACAGGCCGGTCCGTACCGGGAACACACACCACTGGCCTTAACTGGGGATCAGGAACGGGCCGGACCGGACTGGTAACACACTTCAGTCTCTCACGCCGTGCCACAACAACTTCCCTCCCTCTACTCGCCAATGGCTCCCGTAATCCGATAGCCTTCTCTCCATATCTCCCTGTGGCAGCCTCCTGCTGCCCAGCCACCCAAGCCATGTGCCCCCCCAAAAAATTTTTTTGGGGTTGCCTCTCGTCCTTCCAACGATGGACCTGCTGACGCCGTTGCTCCTCTCTCGCCAGGGCCTTGATCCTCCCCCAAGGTCCCTTGCCCCCGAGCATGTCCTCCCAGGACCACGATTTGCCCACCTGGGCCATCGCCAGCCTCTCGATCTCCTTACCCGGCGCCTCCTCCCATGTCCAGCTGTCTTGCTCCTGGACACGCTGCTTGGTCCTTTTATGGTGGGTTTTTCTGTCACGATCGTCTGACGAAGGAGCAGACCAATACGCAGCGCGTTGAGTGAACATGATGACTTTAATGATAAAGCACGTAAATACAAAACAAAAGACGATAGTGAAGTCCAACAGTGACTATGACTGAAACGGAACAAAAACCCACAAACACACAGTGAAACCACAACAGTTTAAATATGGCTCCCAATCAGAGATAACGAGCCGACAGCTGTCACTCGTTACCTCCGATTGGGAGTCACATGAATAATCAAGAACCACCACAACATAGAAATGCACAACTAGAAATCCCAACATAGAAATACACCCAAATGAAAATGAACAACCCTGGCTCCATAAATCAGAGTCCCTGGAGCCAGAGTGTCACACATGGCTTTAGAAGTCATGGCTTTAGAAGCTTCTGATAGGCTAATTGACATAATTTGAGTCAATTGGAGGTGTACCTGTGGATGTATTTCAAGGCCTACCTTCAAACTCAGTGCCTCTTTGCTTGACATCATGGGAAAATCTAAAGAAATCAGCCAAGACCTAAAATTGTAGACTTCCACAAGTCTGGTTCATCCTTGGGAGCAATTTCCAAACGCCTGAAGTTACCACGTTCATCTGTACAAATGATAGTACGCAAGTATAAACACCATGGGACCATGCAGCCGCCATACCGCTCAGGAAGGAGACGCGTTCTGTCTCCTAGAGATGAACGTACTTTGGTGCGAAAAGTGCAAATCAATCCCAGAACAACAGCAAAGGACCTAGTGAAGATGCTGGAGGAAACAGGTACAAAAGTATCTATATCCACAGTAAAACGAGTCCTATATCTACATAAGCTGAAAGGCCGCTCAGCAAGGAAGAAGCCACTGCTCCAAAACCGCCATAAAAAAGCCAGACTACGGTTTGCAACTGCACATGGGGACAAAGATTGTACTTTTTGGAGAAATGTCCTCTGGTCTGATTAAACAAAAATAGAACTGTTTGGCCTTAATGACCATCGTTATGTTTGGAGGAAAAAGGGGGTGCTTGCAAGCCGAAGATCACCATCCCAATCGTGAAGAACGGGGGTGGCAGCATTCATGCTGTGGGGGTGCTTTGCTGCAGGAGGGTGTACTTCACAAAATAGATGGCATCATGAAGAAGGAAAATGATGTGGATATATTGAAGCAACATCTCAAGACATCAGTCAGGAAGTTAAAGCTTGGTCGCAAATGGGTCTTCCAAATGAACAATGACCCCAAGCATACTTTCAAAGTTGTGGCAAAATGGCTTAAGGACAACAAAGTCAAGGTATTGGAATGGCCATCACAAAGCCCTGACCTCAATCCTATAGAAAATGTGTGGGCAGAACTGAAAAAGTGTGTGCGAGCAAGGAGGCCTACAAACCTGACTCAGTTACACCAGCTCTGTCAGGAGGAATGTGCCAAAATTCACCCAACTTATTGTGGGAAGCTTGTGGAAGGCTACCCGAAACGTTTGACCCAAGTTAAACAATTTAAAGGCAATGCTACCAAATACTAATTAAGTGTATGTAAACTTCTGACCCACTGGGAATGTGATGAAAGAAATAAAAGCTGAAATAAATAATTATCTGTACTATTATTCTGACATGTCACATTCTTAAAATAAAGCAGTGATCCTAACTGACCTAAGACAGGGAATTTTTACTAGGATTAAATGTCAGGAATTGTGAGAAACTGAGTTTAAATGTATTTGGCTAAGGTGTATGTAAATTTCCGACTTCAACTGTACGTACGGTCACTGTGGGGACGACGTCGTCAATGCACTTATTAATGTAGCCAGTGACTGATATCCTGTAGCTTAGCATCCGCTTCATCGGACCACTTCCGTATTGAGCGCGTCACTGGTACTTTTTGTTTAGTTTTTGCTTGTAAGCAGGAATCAATCAGGAGGATAAAGTTATGGTTAGATTTGCCAAATGGACGGCGAGGAAGAGCTTTGTATGCATTTCTGTGTGTGGAGTAAAGGTGATCTGGAGTTTTGTCTCTTCTAGTTGCACATGTGACATGCTGGTAGAAATTAGGTAAGACGGAGTTCAGTTTCCCTACATTAAAATCACGGGCCACTAGGAGAGCCGCCTCTGGATGAGCATTTCCTTGTTTGCTTATGGCCCTATACAGCTTGTTGAGTGCGGTCTTAGTGCCAGCATCGGTTTGAGGTGGTAAATAGACAGCTATGTAAAATATAGATGAAAACTCTCTTGGTAAATAGTATGGTCTACAGCAGGGTTCTTAAATTCCGGTCCTGGAGGGCCGAAACACCTCTGTTTTTCATCCTCTCCTTCTAATCAGGGGCTAATTCAGACCTGGGACACCAGGTGAGTGCAATTAACTACCAGGTAGAAATAAAAAACAGAAGTGTTTCGGCCCACCAGGACCGGAATTGAAGAATCCTGGTCTACAGCTTATCATTAAGTATTCTAACTCAGGCGAGCAGAACCTCGAGACATCCTTAAAGTACCAGCTGTTGTTAACAAAGAGACACACACCTCCCCCATTGAGCTTACCCGATGCTGTCGTTCGAGCCTGCCGATGCATAGCAAAAACCAGCTAGACGTATATTAGCCATGTCCTTGTTCATCCACAACACAGAGAAACATATTACAGTTCTTCAGGTCCGGTTGATAGGATAGTCTCGAACAGAGCTTGTCCAGTTTGTTCTCCAGTGATTGTACATTTGCCAATAGAACGGAGGGTAGAGTCTGATTATTTATTCGCCGGTGTAATTTCATTAGGGTAACCACACGTCGGCCTCTCTTACGCCGTCTTTTCCTTTTCCGAGTTTCGGGGATTAGGGCCTGGTGAGCAGTGTCCTGCACCGCCGACTCATTAAAGTAGAGGTTAGTGATCGCTGTTCTGATGTCTAGAAGCTATTTTCGGTCATAGGAAACGACGGCGGAACCATTATGTACAAAAAAAGTTACGATCATCGCAAAAAACACACAAAATAGCAGAATTGGTCAGGAGCCTGTAAAACAGCTGCTATCCATTGCAGCGACATTCTATATACAAGCCTCAGGAGCGGACTGGGACCTGAAATCTTCAAGAGAGCGAGAGTTGCTCCCCTTCTCAAAAAACCAACACTCGACCCCACTGATGTCAACAACTACAGACCAGTATCCCTTCTTTCTTTTCTTTCCAAAACTATTGAGCGTGCCGTCTTTAGCCAACTCTCTTGCTATCTCTCTCAGAATGACCTTCTTGATCCAAACCAATCAGGTTTCAGGACTGGTCATTCAACTGAGACTGCTCTTCTCTGTGTCACGGAGACTCTCCGCACTGCTAAAGCTAACTCTCTCTCCTCTGCTCTTGTCCTTCTAGACCTGTCTGCTGCCTTTGATACTGTGAACCATCAGATCCTCCTCTCCACCCTCTCCGAGCTGGGCATCTCCGGCGCGGCTCACTCCTGGATTGCGTCCTACCTGACCGGTCGCTCCTACCAAGTGGCGTGGCGAGAAGCTGTCTCCGCACCACGTGCTCTCACCACTGGTGTCCCCCAGGGCTCAGTTCTAGGCCCTCTCCTTTTCTCCCTATACACCAAGTCACTTGGCTCTGTCATATCCTCACATGGCCTTTCCTATCATTGCTACGCTGACGATACACAACTAATCTTCTCCTTTCCCCCTTCTGATAACCAGGTGGCGAATCGCATCTCTGCATGTCTGGCAGACATATCAGTATGGATGACGGATCACCACCTCAAGCTGAACCCTGGCAAGACGGAGCTGCTCTTCCTCCCGGGGAAGGACTGCCCGTTCCATGATCTCGCCATCACGGTTGACAACTCCGCTGTGTCCTCCTCCCAGAGTGCGAAGAGCCTAGGCGTGACCCTGGACAACACCCTGTCGTTCTCCGCCAACATCAAGGCGGTGACCCGCTCCTGCAGGTTCATGCTCTACAACATTCGGAGAGTACGACCCTGCCTTACACAGGACCTAATCCAGGCACTTATCATCTCCCGTCTGGACTACTGCAACTCGCTGTTGGCTGGCCGGGCCTCCCTGCCTGTGCCATTAAACCCCTACAACTCATCCAGAATGCCGCAGCCCGTCTGGTGTTCAACCTTCCCAAGTTCTCTCACGTCACCCCCCTCCTCCGCACACTCCACTGGCTTCCAGTTGAAGCTCGCATCCGCTACAAGACCATGGTGCTTGCCTATGGAGCAGTGAGGGGAACGGCACCTCTGTACCTTCAGGCTCTGATCAGTCCCTACACCCAAACGAGGGCATTGCGTTCATCCACCTCTGGCCTGCTGGCTCCCTTCCTCTGCGGAAGCATAGCTCCCGCTCAGCCCAGTCAAAACTGTTCGCTGCTCTGGCACCCCAATGGTGGAACAAGCTCCCTCACGACGCCAGGACAGCGGAGTCACTCACCACCTTCCGGAGACATTTGAAACCCCACCTCTTTAAGGAATACCTGGGATAGGATAAAGTAATCCTTCTAACCCCCCCAAATTGTAAAGTGGTTATCCCACTGGCTATAGGGTGAACGCACCAATTTGTGAGTCGCTCTGGCTAAGAGCGTCTGCTAAATGACGTTAATGTGCCCTTGAGCAAGGCACTTAACCCTAATTGCTCCTGTAAGTCGCTCTGGATAAGAGCGTCTGCTAAATGACTAAAATGTAAATGTAAATGTAAATGAAATCGTCTCTGGCATTTCTATTACACCGGATCTTTTTTTTTCCTTGAGGCCCCACAATGGCCCATGTTTTTCTCGATGCCCCCACACAAGCCAATTTTATTCCTTGAGGCCCCCATTATTAGCCAGTTAATGATCATTTCGCAAAAAAATCCAAGTAAGACAGGCCCACTAGGCTAGAAATGGACCAGCCTATCTGGTATTTCGGGCAAAGGAATGGACCAGCCCATAGCTAGAAATGGACCACCCCATCTGGCATTTGCCCAAAATGCCAGATGGCCAATCTGCCCCGGTCAGCCTGTAGATGACAGGGAGTTACTATTGCACAGCTGTCTAGTTTTCATGGCTTGGGACTGGGCACTAGGCCAGATGGTGACATAATTTCCTTAGGCCAGATGGTGACATATTTTCCTTAAAAGCTCTCAGAAATAATTTGACATTAAATGGCAATGGGATCAAATCAAACAGTGATCCAAAACATAAGAAACCAGACAGGAGAGTTTTGGCAAAATGAGAGAGCCTAATTTAACAAAATAATAGCTTGACACACTAAATAAGTTAATAGGTAGGCAGAACATATTTTTTCTCCTAGAAAAAGTATCATAATTTAAATCCCTAATTGTGTTTGAGAAACAGTTTATTGCAGACTTTTCCAAGGACCGCATATACTAGGCCTTCACCAAGAAAGTGCAAGTCTGTAAGGCTTAGTGAAAGTGAAAGTGTGCAAGATTATTTGAGAGTTGCCCTAGAAGCATACAAGCGCGCAGAAAAAGTATTGAACACGTTCAGAACCATGGTAAAACTGTGTTTCTTTTTTCTTTTGCTTTCATTTTACACCATTGTAAACACAGGTAAGATTCACTTTTTATTCTCTCTCATATCTCATTTAGTATAAATCTTGATTCTAGGAGCAGCGTGAGCACCAGCCTAGGTAGTGTTTAGTACCAGACTGCAGCCAAAACTCATAGGAAAACCGAGTCAAATATTTTCAGAAGCTTTTCAGACATAACCATTGTAAACAATATTCACTGATCTTATTTTCAGGATCTCATTCTCTGTGGGCATTTGCAACTTGTATCTCAGGAGAAACACCTTTCCCTGAGTGTAGTGTTGTGTTGATGCAGGATGACATTCAAGTTGGCTACTTTGACTCCAACATTGAGCAGTTCATCCACAAGGGACATAACGCCCCAGACAAAACAGAGGTTGATGTAGCTCAAGACGCAGCTTATGTGTTTGGACGCATGTTCCTCAGCATGAAAAGGCAACTGTCAATCCTGAGGTATCGCTTTAATTCCACAGGGAATATAGATGTTAAGCAGAGAATGACTGGCTGTGAGATGTTGGATAATGGTGAACCCGGCCTTATTCTGTCCACGGATGCTTTCAATGCAATTTTTGCAGATTTAATATATTACAACATGACACATTATTCATAGAATTCTGGATACCTACTGTCGCCATGGAGTGAGGTGCATCAAACATATGCAAAATGGCGTTATCAGACCATTTACCTACCAATTTGCATAAAAACATTGAAGATATTTCTGGAGAGAGAGAAGAACTTTGTGATGCCAGAGTCAGGCTCATACAGAAAGCCATGTCTGGAGGGGCACGTGTGAGCTGTCTGGCATTTGGTTTTTACCCCGCCACATCAACCTGACCCTGCTGAGAGATGGCCAGCCAATAGTAGAACAGGAGTTGACTGGGGGCCAGCTGCTGCCCAATGGAGATGGGACCTACCAGCTGAGAAAGAGTCTAGAGGTCAATACAGAGGAGCTGAGAGAGAGACACAACTACACCTGCACCGCCACCCACCTCAGTCTGGACAACAAGCTGGATGTCAGCTGGGTACCTGAGTCTGGGACAGACAGAGTGGGTCTATATGCCATTTCAGTTCCACTGGCCATGGTGGCCATAATTATTCTACTCAGCATTTTTGTTTGTGTAAGGAGGAGAAACACGGCTGGCTCCCAGACATTGTCACAGCTCTCCAACGCTGATTATGCACAAGTGGCCGAGCAAATTAGCCTGTCTTTACATTCTGAGTCCTGATATATTTGCTGCTGCCACTCATGCAAAGACTTTCTCAATTCAGCTCAATTCAAAGAGAAAAGTCAATAAAATGTAGGCTGATCCATAATATACAGTATGTAGCCTAATAAAGACAAGTATTTGTATGATGCAGTGGTGCATTAGCAAATCGAAAATGTGTACTGATAGTGCTATGACATATGTATTGATTTTATATGTAAAAAAGTGTTTTGTCCTGCATTAAAGTTCCATCAAAACCATCATGACACAAAAAGATCATTGGAGTTTGGTTAATTACCAATGAGGAGCAGGAAATCTTACCACAGAAGAAAAACGGAATATCAGAAATACTGTTTATCCTATTTATCACAACGTCTTTCACATCAGATACCATAGGATATGAATATTCAGTCAGATTCTTGATGTACTGTATTTTATTAGAGGGGCAGCAGACATCAGCCAGCTGTGGGGGCTGCAACTCTACTTCACACCACAAGGTGTCGCTCCAAACTAAAAGTAGGCTACTACCAGAAACTCAATTAGGTTGCTGGATTTATGTTTAATTCCAGTTCCAGTAAATTCTAACATAGACCACACAAATATATTGAAAGGGATATTGCCCAGAGACTGTAGCCTATTTTAGGAAGTTACATTTAATGCTGTGATAGGCTACAAGGTTCAACATTTTCCTATTTTTCTTATTTTTTTACTAATGAATGAGACAACTAACAAATCTTGAATAAGATCGCCATTGTCCACATTTCAAATAATACACTGTTAAATAAATTGTTCATTAGTTTAATTAGTTTACAATGTTTTACCCCATTCTGTTCAAAAACTGCCCAGTGATAGAAGATGGAAAGCTCAGGGTCAGGGATATAAATAAAACGTAAAAGTATTACATGTATGCCCGGTAAGCATTACATCTCTGACCGCTCAGTGACACACGAGTTGTTTACAAACACATAGTTACAGGGGATGGAATAGAAAACCGTCACGGATAGGCCTATACCGGTTAAATCATGCATAGTGCGTTTTCTCTCTCCCTTTCCCTCTCTCTCCGCCCTCTCTCTCTCCCGCCTCCTCCGAGTCACCACCCCTACCGTGTGTAGGGGAGAGTTTAAAACCAGTCTTAAGACGCAGGACACTTGTCAGAGGGACAGCGCTTTGCTTTCGCGGACTAGTAGTGGACAGGTGCAAGAACGTTGTTATTGGAAAAACCCGCGGAGTTTACTTCGTCCCGATCAAGTTAATTATATTGGATACTTTTGAGATTCACAAGACAAGAAAAATGAAGTCTCCAAAGTTGAAGTCTCAAGGCAAATGTAAGTTAGACCATCTCATTTGTTGTTCTTTCGACTTCCACTGGACAATGCATTGAACACTGAGCATTGCATTACGTTATTGAACCTTTCAGAAAGGGAGCCATAAAGTTATGTGAAATAGTGCAAGTGTGGTTCTTATTCAACAGCTGTTACAATGTAACAATGTTTCAATGTAACGTGTGTTGCACATATTTTAACGACACAAAAACATAGACTATCGATAGGTTGCATGGGATAGGCTAAATTAATAGAGAGCAAATTAAATTATATTTTGAATGAGAATGGTTGTGGGATAGGCACACCAGTCCAGTAAAGTAACACATGCTTCTTCCCTCCGTTATTTCAGCTAATTTCCTTGAGGAGGATGATCTGTCTGACGTGCTGTGTGAGTTCGACGCGGTGATCGAGGATTTCACTTCCCCGGTGGAGAAGAGACACTTCCGGTACGACGAGCACCTGAAGACTGTGAAGAGACGGAGCAGCGCCAGCGTCAGTGACAGTGGCATCAGCGACTCAGAAAGTAAGTGAACCACACGCACACACACACATACACACACACACACACACACACACACAGTTGTCCTAATATCGAAAGACAGTGTAGCAATTGTGCGGTGATGCCTGAAACAGGGTTTGAACCAACGACCTTGCAGCTACAGGGCAAGCACACTCCTGTGCCATAAAGGTACAGACCTCCTGACAGAGCCTACAATTACATAGCCAACAGGGGGGCAACAGTAGTAGTACAAACACTCTCAAGTAGTGAAAGGAGCTATCAGTAGCCTAGATATGTTACTGTTTGCACTTTGAGGCTCACAATACCTGCTACTCAGTATAGTGCCAGACAGAATTGCCATTTGTGCTAGATTATATCTTATCATGTGTCCCATAAGTGCTCTTCCCGGTCTGCTGAAGAACTATAGCAGGCGGACACACACTCCCTGCCACCACTGATGATAAGCATCAATGTTTGGAAACCTTCAATTTCTCAGTACTACTGAATGAGTGGTCTCTCTCTCTCTCTCTCTCTCTCTCTCTCTCTCTCTCTCTCTCTCTCTCTCTCTCTCTCTCTCTCTCTCTCTCGCTCTCTCTCGCTCTCGCTCTCGCTCTCTCTCCCCCAGAGTGTCTGCCAGCCTCTCCTCATGTTCAGACTGCCAGTGCTGTTATTGTTGCCCACACTGGGGTGCAGCTCTCTTTCAGCCATGCAGCCATCCATCAGTCCTTACACACAATAGCCCTCCCATGCATGAGACAGATCACTCTTCAATAGAGTACCATGGAGAGGACAGGACCCACACAGGAATCCTAGTCCTAATGTTTTTACACTTGTCTGTAGATAACATGTTTAGGTAACTCTTCACATTAGGTTCCTCTTAAAATCTGTGTACAGTAGTTATGCTATAATAATTACATTATTACATACTCTTTTAGTTGTTACTAAAACAGATAAATGAAATAGTAACTCTCTCTGTGAATGCCGGGCCCCCGGTCTTAAACATGCAAACTGGACACTACCCTTCCTAACTCGTTCTGCAGACGTGGAGTTTGTAGAACACACTACAGAGCACCATGATGTTATCCTTTCACATCTTCCCTCAGAAACCCCAACCCACTCACTTGTGGTTGGGAAATTAAATCAATGTCCACTGGGGGAGTGGGAGCATATTTCTGTCTGTGTGTAACTGTGTGAGGCTATCACATTTGGATTAGGGCCCGAGGCGTAGCACACACACACACACACACACACACACACACACACACACACACACACACACACACACACACACACACACACAAACACCCCGTATGGTAATGCACAGCTTGACGTCTGGGAGACTGCATAGCTGCTTATGACAATAAAATCTAAGAGCGTATAGGCTACCACAGAGACAAGGCTGAGTTGGAATATGGGGGCTTGTGTGCCAAATATGCAGCAGTAGCTCAATCTAAATCCAAGATCTCTGGACCTAGATCAAGGTTTGTGTGTGTGTGTGTGTGTGTGCGTACTTGCATGTGGTGCTGAGAGGTGGAGGTCAGGGGTTACTCTAGGTATGTGCTGTACATCAGAGCCACTCTGTCAGGGTCCAGTGGAACTCTTGAGTGAGGAGAGAAAGAGAGAGAGAGGAGACAGGAGAGAGAGAGAGCGAGAGAGAGGAGAGAGAGAAAGAGAGAGAGATGTTTTGAGGTTTGCACGTTAAGCTGCTTATGCTGTAGTAGTTAGCCTCATACTCCTAGTCAGACCTGTCAAGAGGGTTAATAGAAGGATTAAGTAGCAGACCAGCAGACCTCAATCTAAGCAGGAGTTGAGAAAGGAGTTCCATTACCTTTGGATTGGAGACAGCACAGTGAACTGAATGCATTTCTGTTGAAAATGACCATAGTAAAACAACTCGTTTTTGGGACAGTCCCTCCATCTACAGTACCCACCCTGACTTTATAACATACTTCATAGTCGGACAAAATTGAGCTGTTTAGAATTGGAATGAATTCCACTATACTGCCCATTTCTATATTTTACTGAGGAGAAACAACAGTTATCTTACTCTCTCCTTCTCCCACCACCATTCCTTTCCCGGAAAAAAACAAACGGTGAAACAGACCTGTCGTGTTCTGTGGCCGGTTGAAATATCTACTGGCGGAATCAATGTGTTCATTATGTCACTTATGCAATCACACAGTCAACGCTTTGACCAGTTTTACCACTGTGGGGGAATGCAGGATGGAGAGTGCTAACGTGTGTGTGTGTGTACTAGACGTGGCAGAGTTAAATCAAGCACACACTATTTATCACACAGGAGAAATATGTCCCTCTCTGAGTTAGGGTTAGGGCTACATCTCAATAGTTGAAGAGAGAGCTAGAGAAAGAGAGAAAGCGAGAGAGAGCCCAGCTGTTAAATAGTGGCATTTTGTTTTGACTTCCCACCACCCTCTACTAATTTCCCCTGCCATGACCCTTTCACACTAACCTCACTGACGTCTGTCAAGTTATGAGTTAGGGAACTAACAGTCAGTCTGCTAGTGTGTGTGCGTGTGTGTGTGTGCGTACGTGCTTGCGAGCAAGTGTGTGTGTGTGAACAAAACATATGGATGTGTTAATAGGCCCTACAGCAGCTTTGGGCATACAGAAAGGTGAACAGTCTTTTAATCTCTCTCCCCTCTCTCTCTCTCTCTCGCTCTCTCCCCCTCTCTCTCCCTCTCTTTCTCTCTCTCTCTCAGGTGCTGAGTCGCTGAACAGGAACAGCTTCAGTTTCAGTGATGAGAGACTGAACTCTCCCACCATCTTCTCTCCCTCTCCCACCTCCCCCCCACCTCTCACATCACCCAAAGGTGAGCCTCGACACACACACATGCACGCACACACATTTGCACACACAGAAATGCACGCATGCACACACACAACCGTCAACATTCTCACCTTTACACACACACGTCATTCTGACTATAACTTTTCTATACTGTATGCAAACAGGAGGCGTTTGTTTAGACAGAAAGATAGAGGCAGGATTAAACATGATGTGTGTTTTAGGAGAAGTCAAATGTTATGATAGGCAGACCTATTGCCTTATGCTTAGAACACTTCAGCTATCCTCAGCTATTCCAATAGGTCACCTATTAACTAAGTAGCGTTCAAGTGACTCATTCTTCTTGTTTAGTATTGTAGTAGGTATGTGTATATTTGTAGTAGATAATGCCATGTAATGGTCGATTCACATAATACATGATACTTGTTAAAATGAGGTTATGCAATTGCAGGTGGACAATACCGTTCTACTCTGTTCTATTCTATTACCTGACCCTCTCGCTATGTTGTTTACAGCCAAACTGGGAGACACTAAAGAACTGGAAGACTTCATTGCTGACCTTGACAAGACATTAGCGAGTAAGTGCTATTAGCTTACACCATTCACAGTACACTGTAAAAAGTAACTGCCTAACTCATTCAAGAAATTGAGTAGTGGCAACTCAAACATCTCCAATAGTCAGTAGAACTCAAATCATAAAAGTAGTACTAACTCAGATGTCAATAAGATTTCTTATCACTTAATGTTTTTGAGTACTGTTAACAAATATTAGGTTATTGAGAAAATATAACTGTATTTATTTATGTTCTGCTAATCTAGTTATTGCATTTTTAGAAGTTATTGTGATTTAATATTTTAAAGTCAATATAACATTTATTAAAAACTGTAAGTTGTTCTTACTTGATTCTATTATGTTTTACGTCTTTACTTAAAATAATAAAGTACATTTACGTCATGTAGTAGTCAGACACATTGATATTTGAGTAAAAACTTATGAATACTTTTAGTGCCACTTGGCTCTGTTTTTAGAGGATTTATGATACTTGTACACAATGTTGTAGGCACGTTCAAAGAAAGAAAAGTATATTTCTAGTATATAGTATTAAGCAGTTTGTTGTGCTATGAGGTGTAATTGATCATGATGAACAGATATCAAAACCGTCGGACAAATTGATGTTCAATAATGAGACAAGCCATTCCCACCATTAACAAGGTAATGTGCACCACTCTCAATGACAGAGGCTAATGCAGCATCCTATAATGTTTACAGCTCTATCTCCAGTTCCTGCTAGAGGATTGAGCACTGTGCTCAACAATGCCTGTTAAGGTGGGTTAAAATGACAAATCGTCAAATACATAAAACAATGTTAAACATTAAGACACGACCACTGAAAATTACTAATCAGAATTACTTACACTTGAATTTTTTGTAATGAAGGTTCATCATTTAAGTAAAAGGGACCCTACATTTTAATGTTAACTACAACAAATATTAATGTTCAAGTAACTTCAAGCATTATAATTCAGAATACATAATACAATTGAAGGTCAAAAAGTTCATAAAACACAAAAAAATTAAAAAGATAACAATATGGGTGGTGATGATGTCACTTTATTACTTTATGTATTGAACACTGAAATACTTTGAATTGGTTTTAGGCAACAGGTTTCCACCCGAAAAATGTGTTAGCAGAACTAATTACTTTTTTACAGTGTACTCAGTCAGTCTTCTCTATGCTAACTATGTTAGCTATGCTAACCATATAGCTACATGACTGTCACGCCTCTCTGTTTTTCCGAAACAATAAGCTCTTAGCGTTCAGTTCTAAACAGGGTTGGGGTATGGGGATGTATGAGGATGTATGAGGATGTATGGGGATGTATGGGGATGTATGGGGATGTATGAGGATGTATGGGGATGTATGAGGATGTATGGATAGGCCATGTAAGGCCTCGAGGGAAAGGGAAGATATCCCTTTCAGCTGTCACTCATGTCATTATGCCTTGACACACACAAATGCATGCACGCGCACACACACACACGCACGCACACACACACACACACACACACACGCACACATACACACACACACACACACGCAGCAGCCTATGGCAGCCTATGTAAGAATGTAACCCGAGAGAGAGTCTAGTTTATGTGGCGGGTACAGACCAACATAGCTCAGTTTATTTGTTTTGGACCGATCCTTTACTACAGAAGTCCAGAGTGTTGGAACTTGCATCAGGGCGGTTACATTGGAATGTGCCCGTGTAAAACCTGGGGTGGAATGGGAACTATAAATGTCAGCTTCGGAATTGGAATTACCAATGGAAGTGTTCCGGTGCTTTTCTTAACACTTACTGGACAGAGAAGGCCAGGCGGTTAGAGTACTGAATGTTCCTCATTCAAACCAATGGGACGGTTAGTCATTCAGTCACATTAAACAATGGGAAAGCAAGTCACATAAAGTAAAGGGACAGTCAGTTATTTGTCATTCAGGTTAAGCAGAGCCTGGCATTTTTATTAGGGTCTACAGTGTTAATGATGGCTGCCCAGTAAAACTGCCCCCTCCTAACTAAGAATAGTGTTGGACTGCCAAGGAGCCAGAGGCTATTGCTAAGCACTGTGTGTGAATCTGTTTGTCCGTCTTTCCTGAGGCACGTAGAGGAGTCTACAGTCCATTACTAATCAAACGTCTGTCTGTCTCTCCTTAGGCATGTGACACGGAGCTGAAGAGAAGTGGCAGAGACCCTTTTTGGAGAGTAGCCATCGAGAGGAGGGGACACCTTGTCCAGCACCCCAGAACACACACACACCGGGAGTGCTGTGAACATGGCACAGGAACAGTCACAGTGACCGTCAGACTTGCTGAACAACTTCATCTCAAGGCTGTGTCCCAATAGTATGAGACAGCTTCATCTCCTTGTCTCCTTTCCTTCTCCTCATCTCCTTTCCCTCATTATCTGATCTGATTGGACTGGACTGGATAGGTTTTTCTAGGTTTGTACAGTAAGAATGGGCAAATCTGAATTGGCACCTCATGCTATATGGCATAGGGTGATATTTCGTACGAAGCCCCAGTTTAAAAGCTATTAGCAGTCATGGAAGAGAGGAGACTAGGGGAGGAAATTAGGAAGGAGACAAGGAAAGGAAGCTTTATAAAAGTATTGGGACACTGTTAGACAGACAAACACCATCTCACATACATGGGGCAGTCTGTGCGTCCTTTATACAAAACTTGAGCTGGAAGATTATTTAAGAAATAGCTTTTTACAATAGAAGTATATTTGTCATTTTATAGAGCTGGTCATTGTAAATGTATCAATAATACCTTTTTGTGAAATATATTTTTGTATCTATGTGTAAATAATAATTGTTTCAAATTCTATTGCCTTGGTATTAAAAAGCGTATATGATAAGTTTAAGGTTTGGCACTTGTTGACTGAAGTTGAGATGTTTGATGCTTCTAACGAATGCGAAGTAAAATCTGGATTAACTCTGAAAAACTGGAATGCAACAAAATGTATTGAATACAGCTAATGTCAATTGCCTACCAGAGAATATTAAAATGAAATATTGTTGTTTTAAAATATCTCTTCTCGTTTTTACCCCTGGCTTGCTTTATTGGTCTCCCTTTTAACAGGGCTATATTGTGGGGGGTGGGGGGGGTGTTTGAGTGACAGCTGGTCACGGGCCACCGCCTTGGCACTTAAGGACTGTGTCCCTCTGTGTCCCTGTCTCTATGACTTCTATGAGAGGTAGTCAGTGACCTGCTGTTGGTGTTTGTGCAGCTCTGTGCACAGCTCTATGGGGCTGAGACAGACACACTGAATTAGACATTCCAAATTCCAGGGCTCTTGTGATCATTACTCATCTCTTCAACAAAGCTAGTGGTTATGAAACTATGGCTATTTATAGACTGAGGTTGGGATATATTAGGGTGGGACTCTCTGTTGCTGAATGGCAGGTGGGGTTAGGAGGTGTCTATAAGGGATATTCTGTTGGTCAGGGTCAAAGGTCGTTGAGAGAAGACAGACTTCCCCCTAGCGGCTTCACAGTAACATTACAGCTAGTGATGATGAGGAGTTCACCTCTTTCTACTGCGATCTTTCGGATAATTTTGTTTTCAAATAAAAGGATTCAAGAAAGACCACAGTTATAGAGTTTGGAGACTCTCCTCTGACTGTCATCCCTATCTGCATGTGACTCTGAAGCAGCCAGATATCTGCCAGTCTGTGTTACTGCAACCATGGGGGCAGGAAGCTGGCAGAGACCCACCCTCCATTTTGTTTCTTTAGTACAGTTGGCACAGGGCAGAGCAGAGCCCACTGCAGCCCAGCTGCAGTCCACCTGATGGCATTGTCCTGTGCCAGGGAGAAACTGGGTCCGGGCAGACGTGTTGACACAACACATGATCCCTCTGGGCCCAATGGTCCCTTGGCATCTAAAACAACGCATCCCGTCGGCAGTTCCGGGCGCCTTTTTGGCACTGCCAGCACATTGGGAATGGCGCTGCATGGGCTTGGCAGTTGGCAGTGGACCCAGCCTCTAGATCCCAGAGAGATGCCAGCCACATCCAGGGGCACTGGGCTGGAAGTGTGGGAAAGACGAGGGACATGGATCAGGTAAGGGGGCAGAGGACTGGATGGCAAAGTGTGGACGTTGGGCAAGCAGGGGTAGTAGTTGGGTAGAGGTATCGGAGGTCTATTCAATGGGGGATGGTGGTTAAATGGGTAGGAGGAGGAGAAGCCATTATTTTGGCTTTAACAGTTCCTACAGAGATAATGATGCATGGGGAAGCATCAGTTGGTTTGGACTGAACTGAGAAGTCGGTACCATTCACCTTATGATTATGCAATGGTAAAGTGGTTTCAATGCAGCTGTCAAAGCCAGTTGGGTCATAGATGTTTCACTATGAATATGCACGCACACACACACGCGCACACACACACGCGCACACACATTGTTTTCATCAGAAGAGAAGAGGTTGCAAATGTGTTCAATGTTTCCGGCAATCAGTAAATAATACTGACAAAATTGTACAGTTGAAGTCGGAAGTTTACATACACCTTTGCCAAATACATTTAAACTCAGTTTTTCACAAATCCTGACATTTAATCCTAGTAAAAATTCCCTGTCTTAGGTCAGTTAGGACCACCACTTTATTTTAAGAACGTGAAATGTCAGAATAATAGTAGAGAGAATGATTTATTTCAGCTTTTTTTTCTTTCATCACATTCCCAGCGGGTCAGAAGTTTACATACACTCAATTAGTATTTTGTAGCATTGTCTTTAAATTGTTTAACTTGGGTCAAATGTTTCGGGTAGCCTTCCACAAGCTTCCCACAATAAGTTGGGTGAATTTTGGCCCATTCCTCCTGACAGAGTTGGTGTAACTGAGTCAGGTTTGTAAGCCTCCTTGCTCGCACACACTTTTTCAGTTCTGCCCACACATTTTCTATAGGATTGAGGTCAGGGCTTTGTGATAGCCACTCCAATACCTTGACTTTGTTGTCATTAAGCCATTTTGCCACAACTTTGGAAGTATGCTTGGGTTCATTGTCCATTTGGAAGACCATTTGCAACCAAGCTTTAACTTCCTGACTGATGTCTTGAGATGTTGCTTCAATATATCCACATAATTTTCCTTCCTCATGATGCCATCTATTTTGTGAAGTGCACCAGTCCCTCCTGCAGCAAAGCACCCCTACAGCATGATGCTGCCACCCCCATGCTTCACGGTTGGGATGGTGTTCTTCGGCTTGCAAGCCACCCCCCTTTTTCCTCCAAACATAATGATGGTTATTATGGCCAAACAGTTCTATTTTTGTTTCATCAGACCAGAGGACATTTCTCAAAAAAGTACGATCTTTGTCCCCATGTGCAGTTGCAAACCGTAGTCTGGCTTTTTTATGGCGGTTTTGGAGCAGTGGCTTCTTCCATGCTGAGCGGCCTTTCAGGTTATGTCGATATAGGACTCGTTTTACTGTGGATATAGACACTTTTGTACCTGTTTCCTCCAGCATCTTCACAAGGTCCTTTGCTGTTGTTTTGGGATTGATTTGCACTTTTCGCACCAAAGTACATTAATCTCTAGGAGACAGAACCCGTCTCCTTCCTGAGTGGTATTACGGCTGCGTGGTCCCATGGTGTTTATACTTGCGTACTATTGTTTGTACAGATGAACGTGGTACCTTCAGGCGTTTGGAAATTGCTCCCAAGGATGAACCAGACCTGTGAAGGTCTACAAAGGTCTTGGCTGATTTCTTTTGATTTTCCCATGATGTCAAGCAAAGAGGCACTGACTTTGAAGGTAGGCCTTGAAATACATCCACAGGTACACCTCCAATTTACTCAAATGATGTCAATTAGCCTATCAGAAGCTTCTAACGCCATGACATCATTTTCTGGAATTTTCCAAGCTGTTTAAAAGCACAGTCAACTTAGTGTATGTAAACTTCTGACCCACTGGAATTGTGATACAGTGAATTATAAGTGAAATAATCTGTCTGTAAACAATTGTTGGAAAAATTACTTGTGTCATGCACAAAGTAGATGTCCTAACCGACTTGCCAAAACTATAGTTTGTTAACAAGAAATTTGTAGAGTGGTTGAAAAACAAGTTTTAATGACTCCAACCTAAGTGTATGTAAACTTCCGACTTCAACTGTATATGCTACAATTATGCTCTACACTAGACATTGGGTAAATCCATTTGAATTCAATCACTTTTGAGTGTATGTAAACTTCCGATTTCAACTGTCTATAGCTTTATCAGTAGTCAATCATGTACAATATAGGGAAAGATCTAGGCAACAGGGACTGTCAAATCCTTATTAATTTTTACAACATTGTGGGCATGCAGAGATGCAGATAATGAAGTTGGGTTACTTCTAAGTAACTTTGGGTTACTCCTAAGTCATCATCTCCAACATTTTGACCTTACATTATAGCGCTTTGCTTTGGTGTGGATTGAGGCCTATACATCAGTTGTGTTACTCCACTGTATTCACTTTTCCTTATTTCTACTGGGGATTGTGTTTCTGCTTACTGATGGAAAGTCTACAAACCTATGAGACAAGTCTTTGTAATGAATACATGGAATTGGAGTGTGATGATACCGATGAATGAATCCTGCACACAACGTGCTTATTTTCCATTTTCTTTTTGATCAGGAATTATAATTGATTTATTGTATGAAATTCTTTGGTGAAATATGCATAAAATGAGAGTCATTTCCCATAATTCTGTGCCTTTTGATAGTTGTATTTCATCATGATTTAGTGACTGCAAAGAAAATCTATTGATCAACTGGAATATTTTTAAATACTAACTTTCCGTTTTGTCTGCTTGGACTCAAGAGAAATGTATGTTTGTGTTAATCTTTTTGCAGATAGACGTGTTCTTGTGATGAATGTATTTGCAATTTTGACGGTCTCATACAGTTTTGATGAATGTATTTATGTTTTGAGATGGCAACTACATTTTGAAAATGCATTTACTGTTTTGCAAAAGGCCACAGAGTTCTGTGTCTTGAGAACACTGTTTTGAAAATCGACAACATTGTTCCAATAAATGTTTGTATGTGATTGAGGAAAAACTGTAACAAGCTTTCTACAGATGACAGATGCAAAGCAGTTCTTTCTACAGTTATTCAGTTATCGTGTCCTACTGTGTAGTTTCTCAAGTTTCACATTCATTATGATGAAGACATGTTATTTTTAATCAATTTGAAAGACCTATGACCTAACCAAACATCTGTGTGACTATGCTGACTCACTCTGCTATGAGGAAATGATGATGCAGACAACTACTGCTATGTTTGGTCTAAAATGGACAAATAGCCAAAGATTCACCTCGTATTTGTCTACGAATGGGTATTAGTCAGCATAGCAAGAGATGGAGAATACTCCAATGATGGGAACCCACCCACATCTCCAAACTGATTTCACACAACCCCAAGACTCCCATGACCTCTCACACACACACACACACACGCATGCGCACACACACACACGCAAACATGCACACACACACGTATGTCTTACTATACATGTGAGGACATTTTGGGGACCAACAATTGATTACCATTCAAAATCCTATTTTCCTTAACCTCTAACCCTAACCCTAAACCTAAACCCAACTCCTAACCCCTAACCCTAACCCTAAACCTAACCCCTAAGCTTAAAATAGCATTTTTACAAGTGAGGACCTGCAAAATGCCATCACTTTTCTGAATTTTAGATGGTTTACTATTCTTGTGAGGACTTCTGGTACATCGATAGGTTTAGGCTACTACATGATACTCGAATTGTCCCTGTACCCATCATGAGGTTGCTACAACCTAGCCTATGAATGAAAGTTTACAACGCAGGTGCACATGTCGAGAGAATTTTGAGTAATCAAGGTGACAGACAGTGACATTCAATACTGCCTTGCACACTCTTGCCTGCATCTAGCTGATCTAGCGTGTAATCATTAGTCCAACATTTGCAAACGAGAGTTTCTATTGGACAAATTCAGGTATGTTTATACCCGTTTTGTTCCATTTGCTCCCGTTTAAGAAACGTTTTTCACTCTCATAACAGCCACGTTGTATTCCTTCTCTTCCCTTCGTTTATGGACTTCAATGCACAACACATCAGCTGTATGTGACCAGGCGAAAAAACCTTTCCAAGCCAAACCGCTACACACAGCCTACATCGTTGTCACCATTTATACAACGGGTGGGTCTAATCCTGAATGCTGATTGGTTAAAAGTTGCCACCGGCTAAATCTATTATGTTAAAATGCCCATTTACTCTGTTCCATCTGACTGCGCAATCCACTGTCTCATCAGCCCAGCCAGGCAATTTTTAAACCTGATCTCCACTATAAAAAGCATCTAGACATTATCTCACATTTATTTTATAAACCTTGATGTCTCTCTCCGACATTTGCAACATTGTTTCAATATTCAAATTCGATCTCCTGCTGTCCCATAATAATGAACGTGTCGGGAGTCGGGACGAGACAGACAGACAGGCAGCCTTTCTCAGCCAGTCGAAATCATGAATCAGCTGGCATCATTTTTATGGATATATACCAAAAAATGTCCATTGAAAAAAGGTACAACGAAATGCAGCTAATTTGCAGTCTTTCCAGCTTCAGTTTGAAGTGATTGTGTTACTGTAGCTGTGTTGTTGGCTAGCTCCTCTGAACAACAGTGTCCTGATGAGTGAGCACATTTTCTATGCCAGGCGAAATCGCGCCTCATTAGCTCATTGTTATGGATGTATCCAAATAAATGTCACTAGAAAACAGTTTAAACAAATGCAAATGCGGCTACTTTGCCGATATTCTGGCTGCACTTTTTGAAGTGACTGTAAATTAGCCATAGTTGGCTAGCTAGCAAGCAAGGGATAAGAATGTTGCCAGCCAGTATGGCAATGGAACATTTAGAACGAACGACTGGATCGAGTCCATAGATACAGAACAAAAAGACTGATCGACTGGGTCGCGTCTCTGGCAACCGAACCAATAGAACGAATGACCAACTGGCTTGGGTAGCAACCCTAGATTTGTATCGGGACTATATCTTGTGGAAGGATGAAATAGTTTGAATAAATTAATCAAAATAACGTTTTTAATGAAAATATGTCAATCATTATTTGAATATGTTGGTAACCCCTAAGATAAAAGTGATAATGCCCTCGAAGCCGGCTTATCGGGTATTATCACTTAAATTAGCTAAAGTAATGTCATAGTCAGCATAGCTAATATAACTAACCCGTTAGTAAATCCGCTACAATCATGCAGTAACGTTAGTGTACAGTCAGTAATCAAATCAAATCAAATCAAATTTTATTGGTCACATGCGCCGAATACAACAGGTGCAGACATTACAGTGAAATGCTTACTTACAGCCCTTAACCAACAGTGCATTTATTTTAAACAAAAAAGTAAGAATAAAACAACAACAAAAAAGTGTTGAGAAAAAAAGAGCAGAAGTAAAATAAAGTGACAGTAGGGAGGCTATATATACAGTAAAATAAAGTGACAGTAGGGAGGCTATATATACAGGGGGGTACCGTTGCATAGTCAATGTGCGGGGGCACCGGCTAGTTGAGGTAGTTGAGGTAATATGTACATGTGGGTAGAGTTAAAGCAGTAAGCAGTAAACAGTTAAACCGTAAGCAGTAAGCAGTAAGCAGTTAAACCGGCGGGCCATGGTGGCAATAAATTAGTAATACCAAAAGCTTACCTTGACTTGGAAGAGTTCCTGTGTTGTGTTGGAAAGTCATAGCCAGCTAGCTAACATAGCATCCCTCTGTTTGAGCAGGGTGTTTTCATTAGGCTAAACTAGATAGCTGCATTTTCTAGCTAAGTAAGTGCAACTGAAAGTGAAATAAAATGACGAAATCTCTCTCTCTCTCTCTCTCTCTCTCTCTCTCTCTCTCTCTCTCTCTCTCTCTCTCTCTCTCTCTATTGCTCTCTTGCTTCTCCTTCATTTTGGAAGAAATTAATTTGTTCAAAACTGTTCAACTATTGTCTTTCTCTCTCTTTGAATCAACTATTCACCACATTTTATACACTAAAGTGCTAGCTAGCTGTAGTTTATGCTTTCAGTACTAGATTATTTCTCTGATCCTTTGATTGGGTGGACAACATGTCAGTTCATGCTACAAGAACTCTGATAGGCTGGAGGACATCCTCCGGAAGTTCTCATAATTAGTGTGTAAGTCTATGGAAGGGGGTGAGAACCATGAGCCTCCTAGGTTTTGTATTGAAGTCAATGTACCCAGAGGAGGACGGAAGCTAGATGTCCTTCGGCTACACCATGGTGCTACCCTACAGAGTGCTGTTGAGGCTACTGTAGACCTTCTTTGAAAAAATAGTGTGTTTTAATCAATTATTTGGTGATGTGATTATATTTAGAATAGTTTTATCTAAAAAGTAGAACTTTTTAAATGTTTTAAAATTTGTATTTTTATGAAATTCACTGAGGAGGATGGTCCTCTCCTTCCTCCTCTGAGGAGCCTCCACTGATATCATTTGTCTCGCAAATATCTACGCGCTCTCCTCCTCTCACCTTTTCCCTTTGCTTGTGGACTTCAGTGCACAACACATCAGCTGTCTGTGACCAAGCGAGAAAACCTTTCCAAGCCAAACCTTCATATCTTGACCGCTAACTGCTACACACAGCCTACATCGTTGTCACGTCATAGTCAACTAGAAGTACTAGAACTAACGAATTAGTAAACCCGCTATACTCATGCAGTACAGTGTACTGTCAGAAAGCAGTTTTGCAGTTACACCGGTGGGCCCCGGTGGCAATAAATTAATAAAACCAAAAGCTTACCTTGACTTGGAAGAGGTCCAGTGTTGGATAGCCATAGCCAGCTAGCTAACATAGCATCTCTCTCTGTTTGAGCCGGGTGTTTGAGTAGACTAAACTCTCTCGCTTCTCCTTCATTTTGAAAGAAATGAATTTCTTCAAAACTGTTCAACTATTGTCTTTCTCTCTCTTTGAGTAACCTACTCACCACATGTTATGCACTGCAGTGCTGCTAACTGCAGCTTATGCTTTCAGTACTAGATTCATTATCTGATCCTCTTCCAGAAGTTCTCATAATTACTGTGTAAGTCTGTGGAAGGGGATGAAAACCATGAGCCTCCTAGGTTTTGTATTGAAGTCAATGTACCCAGAGGAGGACAGAAGCTAGCTGTCCTCCGGCTACACCATGCTGCTACCCTACAAAGTGCTGCTGAGGCTACTGTAGACCTTCATTGCAAAACAGTGTGTTTTAATCAATTATTTGGTGACGTGAATATATTTAGTACAGTTTTATCTAAAAAGGATAACTTTTAGCTTAGCCTTTATTATGTGTCACCTGCTAGTCTCAAAGTGTTGCAGGTCAGCAGGTGTATCAAAGTTATTTTGCTGAAAGGGCCATTTCCCTAGGGCCGCATTGGCGGACCCCAAAAACATCATTTCAGACACTAACAGTAAAGTAAAGATAGTTCTCTCTCCCGCTCTTTCACAAGCCATACATTTGGCTTGTGAAACTAGTCTGAAGATTTGGCCCATACTTAGCCCTATCCCCCTCTGAGCCCCAGTGTCATTAATGACCTCTCACTCAAAACCGCCAGTCCAGCACAGGGGGATAGGGCTAAGTATGGGCCAAATCTTCAGACTAGTTTCACAAGCCAAATGTATGGCAGTAGTGTATCCTCCTTATCTATATTCAGACAGTACGTACAGCTCTTATCTATCTCCAGCTTCACAGGCCAGGGCGAAAGCCAGTTATGAAGACTCACATCATTATACCAGATGGCTCTATGCTGTGGTGACCACTCCTCTCATATTGTCAGCCAGGACTGTCTGTCTGGATTCCATCTGTTGCTTCTGCTGCCTTCTGTATAGAGGATGTCCACCTCTCCAATCATGAATCTCTCTCTCCATCACTCGATCTCTCAGTGGCTTGGAGATAGCCCTGGTCCTGTCCTGTCTCCTTTACACTAGTGCCACAAACCTGGGCTATGGGAGTTAGAATAGATTCGAATATACTTTTAAGTGTGAGATTAGGCAGGTCAGTAGGTTATGAGGAGTGAGGTTGCATTGTTTTAATGCATTGTTTAGATGCATTGTTTAGATGGGTTATAGGAGCTGAGCTCTGAGGGAAAGTGAAAGAAGGGATGCAAATGTGAGTCCCGAGAACTGAGACTAGAGATAAGCCCCTTTAGCCGATGCTTACCTGAGAGAGAGAGGGAGAGATAGAGATTGAGATAAAGAGAGACAGAAAGAGACAACTATACATGTTGAATCAGCACCGTTCGCCAATACCCAGCAGGTGATCGCTAACGCACCACGGCCACCCAATGCTTTTAACAATTTGTTGGCACCTCGTGTTTTGTCTTTTACATCAGTGACCAAAGTCTGTGACATGAAGGGGTCTTAGTTTACTTCTAAATTTAGCAGCCCATAGGCCTGCCTGCCACAGAAAGAGAAGATGTTCTCTGCACATGTGTTTTTAACTGTGTATATCCCACCCCAGTCTCAGCTCCTAACCCCACTCCTCATATGGCAGAACAGATAGCCTCTTTTATTACTGGTAAAGAACCAAGTCTATAACTCATACACTGACAAGGGTGTGTGTGAGAGAGGGTGTGAGAGAAGGTGTGAGAGCTTGAGAGAAAGAGAGAGAATGAGTGAGAAAAAGAAGACGAGAGAGATGTGAAAAACACGTCAAACCAAACTGTTCCCCACATTAAAACCCCCAACAGAATGTGAAATATGCAGCCTAGTAATTGAGTAAATAGCATTGGTGAGTGTAAAATTGCTGTGTAATCTCTTCAAGGGTAGATAAATGTGTTGTGATGTGTGTGTAATGCGAATGAGATGTGAAAAATGTAGCTAGACTAATTCAACTAATAGCTTGTGTTCACTACTGTCAAATGTTACATGTTTTGTGCCTTTCAAGTGAGAAAGAAAATAGTGTGTTGAAATGTGAATAAGGGTACTGAGAGTCTGTCCAAGTCACTTATGCAAACATGCTTTAAAATGAATTCTGCTGCAAGTTTGACATTTCCTGTCAATTTAAGAGCATATTTTAGGTGACTAATTACATTTTTCAAAGCACAGGGCACTAAATGTGACCAAAATGTGCTAATTCAATTAAAGTTTAAAGACATTCTTTTTAACTACAGATTTATGTGGGACATACAGCTACTTGGTCAGACACACGGTGATGGACCTCCATTCCACTCCGTTCTCCCTCCATTTAATGTGCCAATGCCAAAACCTGTCTGCAAAAGTTTGGGGAATGGGCACTAGTTTACCATCCTCCGAACCCTCTGAGCACCCCAAGGAGCCTCTTTCACGTCATCTTTCATCCTGACAGAGCTGCAGGGCGGGTATAAATGACCCTGTCTAATTGCTGCTCAAACACAGTCAGTGAAAACAGGCCAAGTGGTGTCTCTCTTTCAGACAAAGGAGAGAGAGTTTAGGGTCCTTTGTCACTGATGTGTTTGTGTTGTTCCAGAACCCGTAGTTTCCTGCGTGACTACGTCCATACTTGTCCAGAAGTGATGTTTTCTCAAACATAAATGAATACAGGGAGGGAGAGAGGAGATATGGGTGTGTGAACCTCCTGTGATTAAAACATACAACAACAATATTGCTGTGTGTGTGAGTGTTGGGCACGAAGGAAATACGATTTGAAACGTGTGTCTTCTAGCTCAGTCTCTCCTGGCCCCTTGGACATATTCATTAGGGCATGCAACGGAAAACCTTATAAAGCGCTTAGCAACAGAGACAGAAATTCAATGTTTCTTATTGGACAAGTCCAGGTAGTCCCTCACTGTTTAAGTCAATTTTCTTCCATTTGGTGCCTAATGAACCCTCTCCACTACCCCCCTTTTACTATGTTTTGTTTGCTCTTTATCAAGTATGTTCAATCTAATGTGCATGTTTCACATTATTACCCCCTTATTTTGGTTGTGTGTTTTTACTCTGGTATAAAATGCACTTCAAATAAACCTTGATAGATTGTCCTCTCCTCCTCCTCCTCCGCTGAATGAACACACAGAGAAAAAAGAAAAGGCCTGTCCCTGTCAGAAACATCATCCTTCCTCCCTCCTTCTCTGTGGACCCAAACAAGACGCTGCAGGTTCCAGGATCATGCCTTTAGAGTTGACGTAAGAGATCTACAGCTCACCTGAACACAACACAATGCTGAGGGCTGCATGGGGAGAGCCCTCAGAATAGACAGATTAAGTCTATCTATCAATCTGTAACATAGGTCAAAGAGAACTAAGGCCACTGACAGTGCCGTGTGTTAGAAGAATACAGTTTGCTCTTATTTCTCATAATACCTAGATCTTCTAAAGGAACCTAGATGGCAAAGTTGGTCTAAAAACAAAAAGTAAAAGCTGCCCTTGCCATATATTGAAATACAAGTGCAGATCCTAATTTCAGCAAAACAATGTGGACTACAAGCTACCACAGCAGAGGTAGACGCATGGTGGTAGCGTTTGGTGGTGTTTTGATCCAAACAGAGAGGCACTCCTCAGGCCCCTTGTTCCAGACTCAGGTATGAGTGAATTAGCTCTATCCAGCCACAGACACAGTAATGACTTAACGAGCTACTGTAACCAGCCACTCAGATATACAGGAATGACTAAACTACGGGAAGATGCACCCATGCACAAGCGCATGCACACACACACGTCCACACACACACACACACACACATTTTGTAAGGACCATTATGTCTATTAGCTCTAAGTCTTGGGCTGTAGTTACATCCAGACTGAATGAAATGAGTCATTGAGGATCTCTGCCACCAACACTGCTGCTGTAACATTGGCCAAAGAGGAAACGTGTGTTTGTATTGAGTTTGATTTGATTAAAGGTCCCCTGTGTAATTTCATGGACTATAAGCCAGTGAAATAATATTATCAATTGTGATTAGAGGAGAGGAAGCCATGTGGCTTCTATAGATCTGATTATAGTGGTGGAACCATTTCCAGGGAACGAAGGAAGGAGGAGGAAAGGAAAAACGTCTTCCCTTTTTCCAAAACAGGTGCAGTTCAGCTCACTAAGCCTCGAGTGCACTTCCTGGTCACGTGTGTGAAAGTTCATGACACACACACACACACTCTAGCACACACACATACACACTTCACATTTTCCAGTCCTGTGGTGTTTCTCTGGGAGGCGGTGTTTGGAGGAATGTGGACAGTGGGTATGACAATCGGGGAGTGTGTGTATCTGTGTGTCTACCTCTTACTGATAGATAGATAGATAGATAGATAGATAGATAGATAGATAGATAGATAGATAGATAGATAGATAGATAGATAGATAGATAGATAGATAGATAGATAGATAGATAGATAGATAGATAGATAGATAGATAGATAGATAGATAGATAGATAGATAGATAGATAGATAGATAGATAGATAGATAGATAGATAGATAGATAGATAGAAAGATAGATAGATAGATAGATAGATAGATGAGATAGATAGATAGATAGATAGATAGATAGATAGATGATAGATAGATAGATAGATAGATAGATAGATAGATAGATAGATAGATAGATAGATAGATAGATAGATAGATAGATAGATAGATAGATAGATAGATAGATAGATAGATAGATAGATAGATATAGAGATAAATGCTGACAGACATTCCTATTACTTACACACACAACCCACTAGGCACAGACGTCAATTCAACGTCTATTCCACATTAGTTCAACGTAATTATGTTGAAATGACGTGGAAACAACGTTGCTTCAACCAGTATGTGCCCAGTGGGAAACCACTGCAACGCTTACCTCGGCACTAACCTCTGCTACTCCATCAGTCATGTAAACACAGCGACCTCTTTACCTCTCCCTAAATTACCTGCATTATCCTTCTCTTTCTCAATGGCGTTGGAGGTTGGGGTTGGCTAAGGTAGATGTTGGTATGTTATAATGGGAGAAATATGTTACTGTCTAACAATGTTCAACCATTTGAAAAGCTGTAGTACACACACACCTGGGGGGGAAACAAAGAATTACAGACAGACAGACCGGGAAGCAGGCAGACAGACAGACCGACAGAGGAGCATGTTTGCGTGGCTTTCTGGCTTAACAGGACTGAGCAGAGTCCTGTGTTATCACATCAGAGGAATGCATAAAGGGTGAACAGTGATTTCTATTAGACAGCACAGTCAGCACTATCCTTGATTGAAAACTGGAATACAGCTGGCTGTCCTGGAGCACAAGGCTGGCTGGGGAGAGAGGGAGAGAGGGAGGGTGGGAGGGAGGTCTGGTCAGGCCAGCTGGACATGGGGGTGTGAGAGAGAAAGAGAGGGAGGAGAAAAATTGTGAGGAAGGGGAGAAAGGAGGAGGGGAAAACAGAACGGAAGAACCTGCTAAACAGATGTGTTGTCACGGTTTCGGCCGAGGCAGCTCCTCCTCCTTGTTCGGGCAGGTTTCGCCGGTCGTCGTCTCCGGAGTACTAGCTGCCACCGCTCTATGTTTTCTGTTTGACTAGTTTTGTCTGTTAGCCACACCTGTCTTGTGTTATGTCTAATTAAGCACCCTATTTAGTTTCCTTGTTGTTAGTGTAGTGTTGTGTGTAATTGTTTCGTGTTAGGTGTCATTTCGTACCTGTGTTTGGTACGCCTCTACTGTATTGCTTACTTCTCGGTTGAGAAGAGTTTTGCGCGCCTGTTTATGCGCGCTTGTATTTTACGCCTGTGTGCGTTTTGCCTCTGGCTGGTTTTGGATTATTGCCTCGCACTTTCCAGTAAAGATTATTGGACTATCAATCTGCTTCTGCACCTGATTCCACACCACACCATTTCTACACGGCCCTGACAGAATTACACACCACTTCGATGGAATCAGCAGGAGCACAAGTCGACAGCGTGGAGGATCGTCTCCAGGGACAGGAACATCGCATCAATCGGATCGGGCACGCGTTGGAGGGCGCATGGACACTCTTCGGCGCTGGGAGATCAGCGGTGTTCCTACAGCCCCACCGGTCGCTCCATCACCACCAGAGAACCTGCCTACTCATCCACCGGAACCCAGTGGGATTCGGCTCTCGCTCCCGAGGGCGACGACGGCTCCGCTGCCGGGTGTCAGGGTTTCCTTTTTGCAAGTGGAGCTCTACCTGGCCACTATACACCCGGCGCCCTCGGGATACGAGAGCGTTTCCGCCCTCATCTCCTGTCTCACCGGCAAGGCGTTGGAGTGGGCCAACGCCGAATGGAGGGGAATAGACTCCGCCACAGTCACCTATGCGGAGTTCTCCCGCCGCTTTCGTGCGGTCTTTGACCATCCACCAGAGGGAAGAGCGGCGGGGGAACGTCTATTCCACCTCCGACAGGGGATGAGGAGCGCTCAAGAATTCGCACTGGAGTTCCGGACTCTAGCGGCTGACGCGGGGTGGAAATGAGAGGGCCCTCATAGACCATTTTAGGTGTAGCCTTAGGGAGGACGTCCGCAGGGAGTTAGCGTGTAGGGACGCTACTTTAACTTTTGACCAGCTTGTGGACATGGCTATTCGTCTGGACAACCTACTCACGACCCGCGGGCGTCCCAGATGGGGGCCTCCCATTCCACCCTCCAGCACCTCCGAGCCGAGTCCGATGGAGCTCGGAGGGGCTGGCGCTAGAACGAAAAGAGGAAGGAACCCGAGGGGAGCAGTCTCCTGCACCAAGTGTGGCCGCGGAGGGCACACCGCGGCTAGGTGCTGGGGAGGGTTCCCTGAGGAGGGAGATGGCAGGCCATACAGTGGGGAGTTCTCCCCAGGTGAGTAGGCGCCTACTTACCCAGAGAGCTTTCTGTCGTCCACTTTACATTACCTGTTTGTTTTCCACAGGTTGCACCTCGTTCCCAGCATAAGGCGCTAGTCGATTCAGGCGCAGCTGGGAATTTTATAGATCGTAAATTCTGTGTTAAGTTAGGGATTCCCTTCCTTCCAGTCGATAAGCCTTTCCCGTACATGCCTTAGATAGTCGGTCCGTTAGGATCTGGGTGGATTGGGGAGCTCACAGCGCCACTTAGGATGATGACGCAGGGGGTCATGAGGAGATGATTCAACTCTATCTGATTGACTCTCCTGCGTATCCGGTGGTACTGGGGCTTCCCTGGTTGACTACCCATGATCCTACTATTTCATGGCGAGAGAAGGCTCTTAAAGGGTGGTCTGCTCAGTGTGAGGGGTTATGTCTGGGTGTTTCCGTGAGGGGCGACCTCGGTGGAAAGTCCGAACCAGATGTCCGCACTGCACATTCCTCCTGAGTATGAGGATTTGGCACTCGTGTTTAGTAAAACCCGAGCGGCACGATTGCCACCTCATAGACAGGGGGATTGTGCGATAGACCTCCAGACAGGAGCCGCGCTTCGCGGAGCCATGTGTATCCTTTGTCACAGGAGGAGAAAAGGGCAATGGAAACTTACATTGCCGAGTCTCTGAGACAGGGATACATACGGACCTCTACTTCTCCCGCGTCCTCAAGCTTCTTTTTGTGAAGAAGAAGGATGGAGGTCTGCGTCCGTGTATTGACTACCGCGGTCTCAATCAGGTGACTGTTAAATATAGTTATCCACTTCCGCTGATTGGGACTATGACGGAGTCATTGCACGGGGCACGGTTCTTCACAAAATTGGACCTCAGGAGCGCATATAATTTGGTGCGCATTAGGGAGGGCGATGAGTGGAAGACAGCATTTAGTACTACCTCCGGCCATTACGAGTATCTCGTCATGCCATATGGGTTAATGAATGCTCCATCAGTCTTCCAATCGTTTGTAGATGAAATTTTTCCGGGACATGCAGGCGCAGGGAGTGGTGGTGTACATCGATGATATTCTGGTGTACAGCCCTACTCGGGCCGAGCATGTAGCCCTGGTGCGCAGGGTATTGAGGAGACTGTTGGAGCATGACCTGTATGTCAAGGCTGAGAAATGCCTGTTCTTCCAGGAGTCAGTTTCCTTTTTGGGTTACCAGTTGTCTGCGTCAGGGGTGAGAATGGAGGTGGACCGAGGTGTCCGCCGTGCGTAATTGGCAAACCCCAACGACGGTTAAAGAGGTGCCAGCGGTTTTTGGGTTTTGCGAATTACTACCGGAGGTTTATCCGGGGGTTTTGGACAGGTGGCAGCTCCCATTACGTCTCTTCTGAAGGGGGTCGGTGCGCTTGCAGTGGCTACTGTATCAATCAATCAATCAATCAATCAATCAATAAATCAGTTATTCATTAGTTCATGTCATCACATAGCATACAAATCATTCATGCTTTGAAATGCCATCAAGTGTTTTCGTTTTTAAATGAAATAACAAAGGGAGCTTTGAATAATTAGCCTAAACAATAAATAAACCGCAATTTACGAATGCATGCAACTGTTTTTAGTCTTTGCTTTAATAAAGGCTTTATATACAGTGGGGAGAATAAGTATTTGATACACTGCCGATTTTGCAGGTTTTCCTACTTACAAAGCATGTAGAGGTCTGTAATTTGATCACCTACCAACCAGTAAGAATTCCGGCTCTCACAGACCTGTTCGTTTTTCTTTAAGAAGCCATCCTGTTCTCCACTCATTACCTGTATTAACTGCACCTGTTTGAACTCGTTACCTGTATAAAAGACACCTGTCCACACACTCAATCAAACAGACTCCAACCTCTCCACAATGGCCAAGACCAGAGAGCTGTGTAAGGACATCAGGGATAAATTGTAGACCTGCACAAGGCTGGGATGGGCTACAGGACAATAGGCAAGCAGCTTGGTGAGAAGGCAACAACTGTTGGCGCAATTATTAGAAAATGGAAGAAGTTCAAAATGACGGTCAATCACCCTCGATCTGGGGCTCCATGCAAGATCTCACCTTGTGGGGCATCAATGATCATGAGGAAGGTGAGGGATCAGCCCAGAACTACACGGCAGGACCTGGTCAATGACCTGAAGAGAGCTGGGACCACAGTCTCAAAGAAAACCATTAGTAACACACTACGCCGTCATGGATTAAAATCCTGCAGTGCACACAAGGTCCCCCTGCTCAAGCCAGCGCATGTCCAGGCCCATCTGAAGTTTGCCAACGACCATCTGGATGATCCAGAGGAGGAATGGGAGAAGGTCATGTGGTCTGATGAGACAAAAATAGAGCTTTTTGGTCTAAACTCCACTCGCCGTGTTTGGAGGAAGAAGAAGGATGAGTACAACCCCAAGAACACCATCCTAACCGTGAAGCATGGAGGTGGAAACATCATTCTTTGGGGATGCTTTTCTGCAAAGGGGACAGGACGACTGCACCGTATTGAGGGGAGGATGGATGGAGCCATGTATCGCAAGATCTTGGCCAACAACCTCCTTCCCTCAGTAAGAGCATTGAAGATGGGTCATGGCTGGGAATTCCAGCATGACAACGACCCGAAACACACAGCCAGGGCAACTAAGAAGTGGCTCCGTAAGAAGCATCTCAAGGTCCTGGAGTGGCCTAGCCAGTCTCCAGACCTGAACCCAATAGAAAATCTTTGGAGAGAGCTGAAAGTCCGTATTGCCCAGCGACAGCCCCGAAACCTGAAGGATCTGAAGAAGGTCTGTATGGAGGAGTGGGCCAAAATCCCTGCTGCAGTGTGTGCAAACCTGGTCAAGACCTACAGGAAACGTATGATCTCTGTAATTGCAAACAAAGGTTTCTGTACTAAATATTAAGTTCTGCTTTTCTGATGTATAAAATACTTATGTCATGCAATAAAATGAAAATTAATTACTTACAAATCATACAATGTGATTTTCTGGATTTTTGTCTCTCACAGTTAAGTGTACATATGATAAAAATTACAGACCTCTACATGCTTTGTAAGTAGGAAAACCTGCAAAATCGGCAGTGTATCAAATACTTGTTCTCCCCCACTGTATATTATTTTATTGTTAGAACAAATTCTCTGGTACAGTTATAGTTTATTTAGTGTTGTTTACACTGTTCCAAATGGTCAGAAAATATAATCATATTGTAATCAGCACCTCTTTGGCACACATAATACTCACACAATTTGAGCCAGTTTGCTACAGCACACAGCACATTTGTGGGTGTTAAAATCTCAGTGTTGAGGTAAAAAGTGTTGTGAGTGTTACATCTGAGTGTTGATTCTAGTGGCGTTAACAATAGTGGGATTGAAAGTGACACCACCTGCAGTGAATAAATTAAGTGTTATTTAAATAAAGTGCAATCCCCACTGCGTGGTGTTGTTGTTACTCGACTGTGTTGAGTTCATTTTCATTAACTCTCTCCGAGTAAAAAAGGCATGGGAGGGGCCTCATTATTATATTTCCCAGCATGCTTTGTTGCAGGTTGCTTTTTAGAATAGTTTGTTTTAATATCTATGTTTCTGCATACACATTGATTAATTGATCTTATAATACACAAAGATAAATAACCTACATTTTTCTAAAGTAATTCAATCTGTAAGTGGTTGGATTTATTTAACCCGTTATTGAAATTATTGTTCCAGTTTAGATGGTTTAGGTAGTCTCATTTATCATTCTTCCCATCCTTGGCAGTCGTTCTGACTGCAGTTGCTGGTGACTAAAAGTTCCAATTGTTAGCGATCCTAACTCTGGCTGGATTCCAATAGGAATTATATAACACTTTCCAAGCCAGCATAATGTGACTTGCTGATGTGCCAATGTAAGTTTCAGACCACTGTGTTAGGTTAAAAGGAGGCTGTCGAAGTATGATATTGTCAAAACAAGTTATATATTGTCATAAATAATAACATTTTTATTATAAAAATGTTAACTTAGTGAAGGCAACAGGACTGAAAACCATAGAACATAGAAATCTTCTCATCTTTTGTCGCTGAGTGAGAGACTTGTCTATACAAGCAAGAGAAACAATGTTATAACAACAATGTTATGATGTTGGCTAGGACTATCACATCATTTTAGATAGACCTGTTGCAAAACTAATATTGGAAATGTTACAAAAACAGCACGCTTAGTGATGAAAGATTAATTTATGCAAGCATGCAGAGATGTCAAGCTATTTTGATGTTGTCAAGGACAAAGTATTATCAACACATAGTAACACTGTTTGTTCTGATGTTTAAAATAACAGTTGTCATATTGTCAGGGACTTCTCTATTATCAAATCATTACATCATCTGACGCTTTTAAGATTGTCACTTTGCGCTATTACGAAACTGACAGGGATATGATAATTGCACAGTTTTGCACAGAGATATAAGGTTGTTTGATATCGTCAGGGACAACGGCCCTATCTAATCCACACAGTGGAGGAACCCCAGAAACACAGGGGCAAACCACATCCCCTGGATGATGTAAGAGACATTCCAGCAACAGGAACAATATGCTACACTTCTACAGGCACTTCAAAGGTCAAATAGGGGGTGCTTATATTTGTCCTGTTTCACTGCATGTACAAGTGTGTAACCTGTACGAGTTTGAGGTGTGAAATGGAAATGTATTTCTTGCATATCCAAACTCCCCGAGACACCCTCAGAGAGTGGGGTCACAGCCAGGGATTTATCCTGTTTGAGTCGCTCTTATACTAAAGTTCAGCATATGATAAGTCAATACACACTGATAAGGTTGCGTAAATGACACATACTGTTAGGATGCTTAATTTATAAATCAGCAGTATGGCACACACAGACACACAAGCTTCCCCCCCACACACACAATGCTACAGGGTCAAACTCTGCGTGCGTGTGCCTTCTCCTCTCCTCACTAATGTTTTGTATGTTCCAGATCTGCTAACCACCAAGGTTACTGAGTAACCACAGCAGGTCACACAATGACTTTTCCATAGGGTGTTATACAGTGAGGGAAAAAAGTATTTGATCCCCTGCTGATTTTGTACGTTTTCCCACTGACAAAGAAATTATCAGTCTATAATTTTAATGGTAGATTTATTTGAACAGTGAGAGACAGAATAACAACAATAAAATCCAGAAAAACGCATGTCAAAAATGTTATAAATTGATTTGCATTTTAATGAGGGAAATAAATATTTGACCCCCTCTCAATCAGAAAGAGTTCTGGCTCCCAGGTGTCTTTTATACAGGTAACGAGCTGAGATTAGGAGCACACTCTTAAAGGGAGTGCTCCTAATCTCAGCTTGATACCTGTATAAAAGACACCTTTCCACAGAAGCAATCAATCAATCAGATTCCAAACTCTCCACCATGGCCAAGACCAAAGAGCTCTCCAAGGATGTCAGGGACAAGATTGTAGACCTACACAAGGCTGGAATGGGCTACAAGACCATCGCCAAGCAGCTTGGTGAGAAGGTGACAACAGTTGGTGCGATTATTCGCAAATGGAAGAAACACAAATGAACTGTCAATCTCCCTCGGCCTGGGGCTCCATGCAAGATCTCACCTCGTGGAGTTGCAATGATCATGAGAACGGTGAGGAATCATCCCAGAACTACACGGGAGGATCTTGTCAATGATCTCAAGGCAGCTGGGACCATAGTCACCAAGAAAACAATTGGTAACACACTACACCGTGAAGGAATGAAATCCTGCAGCGCCCGCAAGGTCCCCCTGCTCAAGAAAGCACATATACAGGGCCGTCTGAAGTTTGCCAATGAACATCTGAATGATTCAGAGGAGAACTGGGTGAAAGTGTTGTGGTCAGATGAGACCAAAATTGAGCTCTTTGGCATCAACTCAACTCGCCATGTTTGGAGGAGGAGGAATGCTGCCTATGACCCCAAGAACACCATCCCCACCGTCAAACATGGAAGTGGAAACATTATGCTTTGGGGGTGTTTTTCTGCTAAGGGGACAGGACAACTTCACCGCATCAAAGGGGACGATGGACGGGGCCATGTACCGTCAAATCTTGGGTGAGAACCTCCTTCCCTCAGCCAGGGCATTGAAAATGGGTTGTGGATGGGTATTCCAGCATGACAATGACCCAAAACACACGGCCAAGGCAACAAAGGAGTAGCTTAGAAGAAGCACATTAAGGTCCTGGAGTGGCCTAGCCAGTCTCCAGACCTTAATCCCATAGAACATCTGTGGAGGGAGCTGAAGGTTCGAGTTGCCAAACGTCAGCCTCGAAACCTTAATGACTTGGATAAGATCTGCAAAGAGGAGTGGAACAAAATCCCTCCTGAGATGTGTGCAAACCTGGTGGCCAACTACAAGAAACGTCTGACCTCTGTGATTGCCATCAAGGGTTTTGCCACCAAGTACTAAGTCATGTTTTGCAGACGGGTCAAATACTTATCTCACTCATTAAAATGCAAATCAATTTATAACAAAATGAAGTGTGAAGTGCGCGTGTGCAATAACTCAATTTGCCCTCGCAAACAACACAATATTTAGAAACCTTGGCAAAGGGTCACGTCTATAAAACTTAGTGTACTCTGTTCGTAACAGATTTTAGTTTTGGGAATAGAAAACTGTATTAAGATCTGGCTTTTCTTCGATGAGAAAATCAGCAGTATGTTGGCCCAATTCCAGCTCGCACCATCTTCTCCCACTGTCGGCCACTGGGCTTCCTCTCATCACCATATTTGGTGAGGAGTGGAAATTCCAACCAGATGCTTCAGATTTATACATCCAGTGAAACATCTGGTTCCTTCTTATATCTGTGGTATAGGGTTATATCATCAGTAGGCTACATGGTTGGTAGGTTAGGGGATCTGAGGGATGTGCTGAAACCTGATCTGATAATCTGCTTACTAAGGTGGTCAGTCTGTTAGCAGTCTGTCAGTAATAGTCTGTCTGTCTGTCTTTAGGCCAGTCTGTCTGTCAACAGTGTGGTTCATTAGATTCTCCTCAGGCTGTACTGTAAGGTCTCTCTCTCAGTCTGTGTGTGTGTGACTTCACAGTAAGGTGACGTTCTCAAAGACAGTCTGTCAGAGGCAGGTGTCAGGTGGGCTGTGTGTCTTACCTGGCTTAGTGTGTGTGTAAGTGTGTGTGTATTCTCACAATGAAGTTTACTGTACATCTCAATGAGTCTTTCAGACATCAAGCCACCTGCATGTGAGATCATCAGCCAGTGCCAGGTGTCAGCCACCCCCTTCCATCCGTCAGTCTACATGGTGGGGTCCCAGCAGCAAACCCAGGTGGTGAATAGTGAGGACTGTTATAGCAGAGCTGTCATTACTGCCTAATGAAGCAGCCATAAAACACTGGGGCTGCTGCCTCCTGTCTACACGGCCTGTGCAATGATCAGTAATAAAGTTGCCCCGTCTCCTGTCTGTGTTCACAACTGCAGGGCAGTGAAAGCCTTTATGGGTCTCTGTGTGTATCTGCATTAGAAGAAGTGTTTTCACAAAAGTTTTCCCAGAATCCCGTGCTTGCACCTCTGTGCCCTGGCATGTGTTATTGTTTGTGAATTTTTTTTTTTTGGGGGTGGGAATGGATCAGCTTAATATTGCAGATAGATTGTATCTTCTATCAATGTAATTGTCTGCATCACTTCCAATCCCCCATGTGTTTTAAAAATATATATACTCCCCTTTATTACTTTTCAACCCCACCATCCTTTCCCTACTTGGAGTAAATTAGTGAACAACAATGCCCAGGCCTCTACTTCCGGTCTATACTTACTATCTACACCTTATGGACAGAGTTAATTTTACAATAGTTCTATTATATATACAGTGGGGAAAAAAAGTATTTAGTCAGCCACCAATTGTGCAAGTTCTCCCACTTAAAAAGATGAGAGAGGCCTGTAATTTTCATCATAGGTACACGTCAACTATGACAGACAAAATGAGAATTTTTTTTCCAGAAAATCACATTGTAGGATTTTTAATGAATTTATTTGCAAATTATGGTGGAAAATAAGTATTTGGTCAATAACAAAAGTTTCTCAATACTTTGTTATATACCCTTTGTTGGCAATGACACAGGTCAAACGTTTTCTGTAAGTCTTCACAAGGTTTTCACACACTGTTGCTGGTATTTTGGCCCATTCCTCCATGCAGATCTCCCTCTAGAGCAGTGATGTTTTGGGGCTGTCGCTGGGCAACATGGACTTTCAACTCCCTCCAAAGATTTTCTATGGGGTTGAGATCTGGAGACTGGCTAGGCCACTCCAGGACCTTGAAATGCTTCTTACGAAGCCACTCCTTCGTTGCCCGGGCGGTGTGTTTGGGATCATTGTCATGCTGAAAGACCCAGCCACGTTTCATCTTCAATGCCCTTGCTGATGGAAGGAGGTTTTCACTCAAAATCTCACGATACATGGCCCCATTCATTCTTTCCTTTACACGGATCAGTCGACCTGGTCCCTTTGCAGAAAAAACAGCCCCAAAGCATGATGTTTCCACCCCATGCTTCACAGTAGGTATGGTGCTTTGTCCTCCAAACACGACGAGTTGAGTTTTTACCAAAAAAGTTCTATTTTGGTTTCATCTGACCATATGACATTCTCCCAATCCTTTTCTGGATCATCCAAATGCACTCTAGCAAACTTCAGACGGGCCTGGACATGTACTGGCTTAAGCAGGGGACACGTCTGGCACAGCAGGATTTGAGTCCCTGGCGGCGTAGTGTGTTACTGATGGTAGGCTTTGTTACTTTGGTCCCAGCTCTCTGCAGGTCATTCACTAGGTCCCCCGCAGTGGTTCTGGGATTTTTGCTCACCGTTCTTGTGATCATTTTGACCCCATGGGGTGAGATCTTGCGTGGAGCCCCAGATCAAGGGAGATTATCAGTGGTCTTGTATGTCTTCCATTTCCTAATAATTGCTCCCACAGTTGATTTCTTCAAACCAAGCTGCTTACCTATTGCAGATTCAGTCTTCCCAGCCTGGTGCAGGTCTACAATTTTGTTTCTGGTGTCCTTTGACAGCTCTTTGGTCTTGGCCATACTGGAGTTTGGAGTGTGACTGTTTGAGGTTGTGGACAGGTGTCTTTTATACTGATAACAAGTTCAAACAGGTGCCATTAATACAGGTAACGAGTGGAGGACAGAGGAGCCTCTTAAAGAAGAAGTTACAGGTCTGTGAGAGCCAGAAATCTTGCTTGTTTGTAGGTGACCAAATACTTATTTTCCACCATAATTTGCAAATAAATTCATTAAAATCCTACAATGTGATTTTTCTGGATTGTTCTTTCTCAATTTGTCTGTCATAGTTGACGTGTACCTATGATGAAAATTACAGGCCTCTCTCATCTTTTTTAAGTGGGAGAACTTGCACAATTGGTGGCTGACTAAATACTTTTTTTTCCCCACTGTATATATATATATATATATATTTTGCTCCTGAACTTCTTCTACTCTCAACCTCTCCGATCATTTTCATGATGTCCATCCGGTTTGCTTCTATATGCCATATCTTTCTAACTGTGCTCTTTCCCAAAAGCTCCCAACATACAACCTATATACTTATTATGGACACAGTATGCTTACATTATTAGCTATCTTTGTTATTATTTGTTGTTATTTGTTATTAGTCCCATCCTTCAACTCTATTCAATACCTCCCATCTATCTCTTGACACCATCCATATAGGATTTCTATTTGCCATATATATTTCAACCGTACTGTGATGTTTTACAAAAGTTCTGAACCTTTCTATTCTCATTGCTTCTACAGATTGTGAATTAAAAATAAACATTTTTGCTAAAAGTATTATTATATTATTGATTGATTGACTATGACTTTTCAGATCACCCAGTAATGCTATCTGCAAGGTTAGCTCCAGGTAAATATTGCAATCCTTTAGCCATTCCTGGACCTGTGTCCAAAAACAAGCTACAAATGGACAGAACCAAAACAAAGGATCTAATGATTCTGTCTCTTCACAGCAAAATCTGCAGAGCTGGGAAGATTGTATCCCCATATAAATAACATTCTATTGGTAGCAAGAATTTTATATAATAATTTAAATTGAAAGATTCTAATTTTGAATCCGGTGTCGTTTTGCGTGTCAGTTCATAAACACTATGCCATGGGATCGGTACGTCAAAGATCTCTTCCCAACTATTTTGCAATCTATATGGGACGGCTGTCAATCCTTTGGTCCTTAAGTGAAACTGATATACTTTTTTATTTATCACAGTTTTCCTTAACCAATTATGTTCTTTAATGCAAGGCCGACAGACAAGCTCCTTACTTTCTCCCCCTTCCACTTTCTTCTTCCACTTTTGCGGTAAGGCTGCAATTATTTGGTTGTAATTTTGGGTAGAGCAGACATTTCCATATGTTTTTGTTAGCTGCATGTGCGCCATAACTCCACCAGTCCTACCGATGATATCATTTACGAAGATTATACCTTTTTTAAACATTCTGTCAAAAAATAAAGTTTTTTTGTCAATTAGTATATTTGAATTTAACCACAATATTTGTTGCATTATTTGTTCTGTCGTTTCTGGAGGATTAAATTGAAATTGCAACCAACTTTCTATGGCTTGTTTTAGAAATAGTGATATTTGGGAGATTATTTCCTTTTCAAATAACTGAAAATTAGTTGTTGTAATCTGAATAAAGGGAAAAAGGCCTTTCTTGAACATTGGGTGAGACAATCTTACTAATTTGCTTGAGAACCAGTTCAGATTTAAGTATAACTTTTGTATGACTGAAGCTTTTAGTGATAGGTCTAATGCTTTAATATTGAATAATTTCTGTCCTCCGAATTCATATTCATTATATAAATATGCCCTTTTAATTTTGTCTGGCTTGCCGTTCCAAATAAAATTGAATATTTTTTTCTCATATAATTTAAAAAACTGTTCGCTAGGCGTAGGCAAGACCATAAGCAAATAGGTAAACTGGGATAATACTAAAGAGTTAATCAGGGTGATTTTCCCACAAATTGACAGGTATTTTCCTTTCCATGGTAGTAAGATCTTATCTATTTTTGCTAACTTTCTATTAAAATGTATTGAAGTGAGATCATTTATTTCCTTTGGGATATGTATTCTGAGTATATCCACATCACCATCAGACCATTTTATTGGTAAACTACATGGTAATGTAAAAATTGTATTTTTTAGTGATCCAATACGTAATATAGTACATTTGTCATAATGTGGTTGTAATCCAGAGAGGTTAGAAAATGTATCTAAATCCTCTATGAGGCTGTGGAGGGATTCTAGTTGTGGATTTAAAAGAAAACATGAATCATCAGCGTACAATAACACCTTTGTTTTTAAGCCCTGTATTTCTAATCCTCTGATATTATTATTGGATCTGATTTTAATAGCTAACATCTCGATGGCCACAATAAATAGATATGCCGATATTGGACAACCTTGTTTCACTCCTCTTGACAGTTTAAAACTTTCGGAGAAATAGCCATTATTTACTATTTTACACCTAGGGTTACTATACATGATTTTGACCCATTTTATAAGAGATTCTCCTAAATTGAAATGCTCCAGGTATTTATATATAAACCCCAGTCAAACTTTATCAAATGCCTTTTCGAAGTCTGCTATGAATAGCAGGCCTGGTTTCCCATATTTTCCATAGTGTTCTATTGTTTCCAATACTTGCCTTATATTATCTCCAATGTATCTTCCATGTAAAAAGCCTGTCTGATTAGAATGAATAATATCCGACAATACCTTTTTAATTCTATGCGCTATACATTTTGCTAGGATTTTTGCATCACAACACTGAAGTGTAAGGGGCCTCCAATTTTGTAAATGGACTGGATCTTTATATTTTCCACTTGTATCCTGTTTCAGTAATAATGAGATCAGACCTTCTTCTTGAGTGTCAGATAATCTACCATTTACATAGGAGTGGTTAAAACATGCTAATAACGGTCCTCTTAGTATATCAAAAAAGGTTTGGTATACCTCCACTGGTATGCCATCCAACCCTGGAGTTTTCCTGGACTTAAAGTCTTTAATTGCATCCAGAAGTTCCTCCTCTGTAATTTCACCTTCACATGAGTCTTTCTGTGTGGCTGTTAATTTGACATTATCAATAGAAAAAAATTCTCTACAATTAGCTTCAGTTAGAGGAGATGGAGGCGACTGAAAAGAAAACATATGCTTAAAGTACTTTGTTTCTTCCTTCAAAATATCATTTGGTGAATTATGGGTGACTCCGTCAATTGTAACCAGTTTCATTAAGTTATTTTTGGTAGCATTCCTATGTTGAAGATTAAAAAAGAATTTTGTGCATTTTTCCCCATATTCCATCCAGTTTGCTTTATTTTTATAATATATTACACTTGATCTTTCTTGAATAAGTTTCTCCATTTCTTTTTGTTTTTCCTCTAATATATTCTGAGCCTCTATGTTACAGTTTTTATTGCCATCTATCTGTTCTGTTAGACTTTCTATTTCCTTTCTTAGTATAAACTCTTTTGACCTAAATTGCTTTTGTTTTCGATATGAGTACTGAATTGCATGGCCTCTAAAGGCACATTTAAAGGTGTCCCATACAATAAGGGGATTCGCTGTACCTATGTTATGTTGGAAAAAGTCAGTTATAAATTCCTTTGTTCTAATTATAAATAAATTATCATCCAATAGGCTTTGATTAAATTTCCAATATCCTTGCCCACGTGGAAATTCAGTAAGAGTAATGTATATGCCTATTATATGATGGTCCGACCGCATTCTGTCCCCTATCAACACTTTTTTTTTTACTTTTGGTGCCAACGAGAATGAGATAAGAAAGAAGTCAAGACGACTAGCTTGATTCAGTCTCCGCTATGTATATCTCACTAGATCAGTATATTTAAGCCTCCATATATCTACTAGTTCTAATGTATCCATGACATTCACAATTTCCTTAAGAGCATGTGGGTGATTGTTTGTGGTGTGATTTCCTTTACGGTCCATTGAGCTATTTAAAACAGTATTATAATCCCCCACCATAATAATATTGTCTTGAGTTGCTTGCAGGCTTGATAATGTATTATATATATTGTCAAAGAATTGTGGATCATCATCATTTGGTCCGTAAAGGTTAATGAGCCTGTCACGCCCTGGCTCTGGGGACTCTTAAATGTTGAGCCAGGGTGTGGATTTTCTATGTTTAGTTTTCTATGTTTTTTGTTCTAGATCGTTTAGTTCTATGTTGGCCAGGATGGTTCCCAATCAGAGACAGCTGTAGCTCGTTGTCTCTGATTGGGGACAATACTTAGGCAGCCTGTTGGCACCAGTTAGGTTGTGGGATCTTGTTCCGTAAAGGTTTGTGTTGTTGTAACCTCAGGACTTCACGTATCGTTCGTTTTGTTGTTTTGTTCGTGTGTTGTGTACTAAATAAAATGTACGCTTATCACGCTGCGCCTTGGTTCCACGAGTCATCAGTCAACGTTCGTGACAGAAGATCCCACCTAAAGAGGACCAAGCAGCGTGTCCAGGAACAGACAGCCTGGACTTGGGAGGAGATCCTGGACGGGAAGGGATCCTGGACTTGGGAAGAGATTCAGGCCGGAATGGATCGCCGTCCTTGGGAGGAGACTGTGGAGGCGCGCTACAGAGAGGAGCAGCGGCAACGCAGAGGGTACCGGCCGAGGAGGAAGCCCGAGAGACAGCCCCAAGATTTTTTTTTGGGGGCTAAAAGGGTGGTTGGCGGAGCCTAGAGTTAGAGCAGAGCCAACTCCCCGTACTCAGGCTAGGAAGCGTGAGACTGGGCAGGCTCCGTGTTATGCGGAGCCACATACTGTGCCGTGAGTGTTCCGGCACAGTCCTGTACGTCCGGTGCTAGCACCACGCACGTGTCGTGCTAAGATGGGCATGCAGCCAGGACGGGGTGTGCCGGCTCAACGCTCGTGGCCTCCAGTACACCTCCTCGGTCCCGTATATCCTGCGCCAGTGCCACGTGCTGTAGCGCCAGTAAGAGTGCACAGCCCTGTACGTCCTGTGCTGATGCCTCACACATATTGTGTGGAAATAGGCATTCAGCCAGGACGGGTTGTGTCAGCTCTCCGCTCCAGACCTCCAGTCCACCTCCACAGTCCGGCCCGGCCCGTTCCGGCTCCCCGCACCAAGCCAGTGGTGCGTGTTCCCAGTCCAGCCCGGCCTGTTCCTGCTCCCCGCACCAAGCCAGTGGTGCGTGTTCCCAATCCAGCCCGGCCTGTTCCTGTCCCTCGCACCAAGCCAGTGGTGCGCGTCGCCAGCCCGGTCCGGCCTGTTCCTGTCCCTCGCACCAAGCCAGTGGTGCGCGTCGCCAGCCCGGTCCGGCCTGTTCCTGTCCCCCGCACCAAGCCAGTGGTGCGCGTCGCCAGCCCGGTCCGGCCCGTTCCTGCTCCCCGCACCAAGCCAGTGGTGCGTGTGTCCAGTCCGGCACGGCCCGTGCCTGTTCCACCGGTGCCTGGTCCGCACCGGTCAGCTGCTCCACTCGAGTCAGAGCAATCCGCTCCACCGGGGTCCGGTCCAACTCCAGTCAGCGGATCCACTCCGAGCCAGAGCAATCCGCTCCACCGGTGTCCAGTCCAGCTCGGCCAGCGGCTCCAGTCCGGAGCCGGTAAGGTCTGGTCCACCGTCGTCGGGTCCAGCTCCAGTCAGCGGGACCAGACCAGGGGCGCAACGGGGAGGTGGAGAAAAGGTGGTGGTCACGCCCGGAGCCGGATCCGCCTCCAAGGCGGAATGCCCACCCGGCCCCTACCCTCTTGTGTTTGTGTGGCGCGGTCGCAGTCCGCGCCTTTGGGGGGGGGGGGGTACTGTCACGCCCTGGCTCTGGGGACTCTTAAATGTTGAGCCAGGGTGTGGATTTTCTATGTTTAGTTTTCTATGTTTTTTGTTCTAGATCGTTTAGTTCTATGTTGGCCAGGGTGGTTCCCAATCAGAGACAGCTGTAGCTCGTTGTCTCTGATTGGGGACCATACTTAGGCAGCCTGTTGGCACCAGTTAGGTTGTGGGATCTTGTTCCGTAAAGGTTTGTGTTGTTGTAACCTCAGGACTTAACGTATCGTTCGTTTTATTGTTTTGTTCGTGTGTTGTGTCCTAAATAAAATGTACGCTTATCACGCTGCGCCTTGGTTCCACGAGTCATCAGTCAACGTTCGTGACAGAGCCATATCTGTTTATGGTCCAATAACATATTTAAAAGAATCCATCTACCTTGCGTATCTATTTGGATAATTTGCACATTCGGATCGAAATTACTATTAATTAATATCATCACCCCTTTTGAATTTCTTTGCCCATGGGAGAAGTATAATTCCCCCCCCCGTTCTTTTTTTCAGGCTACTTCATCTCGAATTGTTGAATGAGTTTCCTGTATACAATAGATATTATATTCCTTCTCTTTGAGCCATGTAAATATTGTTCTTCTTTTGTTATTATCAGCTAAGCCATTACAATTATAACTGGCTATACTTATTTCACCATACACCATAATGAGATACAAGTTTCAAGTCTATTTATCATTATATATGTTTGTAAATTTACCAATAAAAAATAGCGTAATGATTGAGTGTCCATATAGCTGTACCGTGATATTTGCATTGCTATGGAGTAACCCTTCAATTGTTCTCCACTAATTCCCCCGCTAAAGCCCCTCCCCATCCCAAGTTGAGCCGTCATCCCAGTGATCAGCATCCCACCCACGTCCCTCCGTATCCCTAAGGCCCCGAGAGGCCAGGACCCATCCATCGAAAACAGCACACAGTGCCACCCACAAAACAGAAGCAGATTAACCGCCAAAAGCATTTCCAATGCTTTCACCTCTATTTATATATCTATATAAATATTTTCTTTAAATTATGCATATCCTATTTTCCATCATTATTAATTAATATGCGTAATAATGTCGGCAGTTCACGCGTAGGATTCTAACATATAACCCGGATTGCCATTGTATTACATTTAATTAATTGACAAGTAATTATTATCCTAGCAAATAATTCCTGTGGTCCATCCCATACCCCCCCTCCCCCCCAACATCCCCACCCCCCCCACAACAGATGCCAGACAAGCACATACGCACATACTCACATACTCCAACACACTCAACCCCCCTCCTCCACAATCCACCATAAAATCAGATACTCAACGGCTGTTATATCCCAGAGCCCAACTCGAGAAATAACTTGATTTACGAGTGCACATACAGTTAAAGCTGATTGAGAAAGCATGCAGATTGAGCAGAAATTGATAACAATGTGAGATTTGATTAATCTACTTAATCTATGTCAAGTCCTAGGTGATGGAGATCAGATCCACCCTCTTCACCTGAGACACAAACACTCTGATCCCCTGTTGTAACCATTTTCCCAAGCATCTCCATGCGGTCAGACCTTTGATTATTTTGTGCCACCTGGGCCACAATGATAAACCCCCTCTCTGATTGTCCGAGTGTGACCCCCTCCCCATGGGTTACTGCAGCCAGTGTTGCCAGCACTGCCACTACCTGGGTGGGCGTACCCCACCGGAATCCCCACCGGCTAGGTAAAAGGTCGTCAAGGTTCTCATTAGCAGCTTTGAGAATTTCCTTGTATATTATGCTCTCCCATCAGGGGCTCTGGCTTTGTAGGACCAACCCTGCCAGGCAGGCTCAGAATCTTGAGGGGGCGGTGCTGCTCAAGTAGGTCTCTGACCGCATTTATTTCTCTGTTTAGGCTGCATATTCACAGCAGGTCCATAAAAGAGATGGGAACTTCTCTTTGGTGTATGGGTCGCTCAGGTGGGTGTCCAGGTTATAGGGTTAGGGATCTTTCCATCATGATAGGACAATGAAAAATTAGATTAGATGTATACTATATTTAAAAATGTATATCCCTCATCTACACAAAATTGAATGCTCTCTCTCACTACCCCTGCTCATAGACCCCCGGTCGGCTCTGGGATATGCAACCATTTCCCCTCTCACTCACTTAACGCCACACCTTTTCAAACACAAAAATGCACACCACATGGTTGACTGCGGAAGAAATGGGCAGAGCGTGCAAACGCACCCGCATCCACATCTGCCGCAAGGGGGAAAGGACGCCAGAGAGAACACAGGTGTCACGATCGTCGGATACAGAGGACCAAGGCGCAGCGTGGAAGGCGAACATACTTTTATTTATTAGAATAATCACCCGAACAAAACAACAAATCGATACGTGACGTCCTCGGTTCAAACACAAACCTACACTGGAACAAGATCCCACACCAAACAATGCCAAACGGCTACCTAAGTATGGCTCCCAATCAGAGACAACGAGCTACAGCCGTCTCCGATTGGGAGCCACCCTGGCCAACATAGAAATACTAAACTAGAACAAAACCCAATGAAAACTCACACCCTGGCTCAACATACTAGAGTCCCCAGAGCCAGGGCGTGACAACAGGACCAACCACAACAACCATCCGCCAAAACAACAACCTCCCGCCAAAACAGCCATGTTCTAATTATTTGTATTTAAAGATGTATTATTCTGCTTGTTATATCGTTTTATCCTTTTATAAAATACTATACTTACTATAATTGTTATTTAATATTACAATCCCTATCATTGCTAGTATCAGGTGCTCCAATATTTGACTCCTCTATTACAACTTTTAGAATAGCCATGGAGTAGTCTTTGTGTCTCTGAACATTTGGTTGTCAATATATAATTTATCCACCACTAGTGCAACACGTTTCCCTTTTAATCTGTTTTCCTTGAAGATTGGATACAGAACTTTGCGCCTTTCTACAATCTCCCTCGGGAACTGATCATTCATGCCTGTTTTCGTGCCAGCAAGTCTTTTTCCTAGGCTTTTCACCATAGCTTTATCCTTAAAAAAAGCAAATTTGGCAACGATTGGGCGCTCATATTTCTGTCCTCTTTTTCCGAAACAATGTACACGTTCGAGTTGGATTTTATCGACAGCCTCGAGTGGGATTTGTAGCGCTGTATGCAGGAAGTCCTTCATAATATTCTCTGTTATTTCTCCCTCCTTTTCCTGAATACCCGTAAGTACTAGATTTTCCCTCATCGATCTAGTTTGGATGTCTAGTAAGGCTTCTCTCAGAAGGTTGTTCTCCTTTTTTAGTTCCCTAACGTCCGTTTCCATTTTAGAGACTGTCACTTTTAATTCTTTGGTTTCTTTCTCCATTACCAAAGCTTTTTCGTCACTCATTTGAAGACTCGCTTTCAACTCTTTTACGTCTTTACTGACCAATTCTAGTATGCCCAATTTGTCATTTATCGACTTCAACAGGTCGCTTTCCACACTTACCATACCCAGTGGTGAAAAGCATATATCATCTGTATCAGTCGATGAGTCGCGTTTCCTTTTGGGGATCGGCTCTCCACGCTTGTCTTCAGTCATGTTTGGGTGTTGCGTGTTGTTGTAATATTTGTTGATATATTTCTCTAGCCTTATGATCTGTTTTGTGTTATTATCCAGATTGAATGATATTAACTGCGAATATATGAAATGCTAATATTTAGTCTAACTTACTGATTTTGAATATTATGTTTTTATCTTGAGGTGTTTTGTACCGATTCCTATTCAATATGCCATCTTGTCTACGCGTGCCCCTTACTAGAGAACTAGTTTTCCCAGAATCCCGTGCTTGCACCTCTGTGCCCTGGCATGTGTTATTGTTTGACATCATCACTTCCTCTCCATTACGAGCTTCCTGTTCCCCTGGTTTACTAACACTCATTACCATCAGGAAATACGCACGCACGCCCTCATATTTTCATGTGAGACATTTTTCCACTCTGGTGGACTAACAATTAACTGTCAATCTAGCTCTCCTATCCCACCCGCTGGGTCTCCATGGTAACCAGTGATCAATCAATCAATTAACCACCCTGACCAATCATTCCTGATTCCTGATCAATGGCACTGCACGTTCACACCGGTGTAGAGTCCATAGAATATAGGTCACACTGTGTGTGTTTGTTCCAGGACTATACTGATTAATGTCATTTGAGCCCTGGAGTATAGAGAGCTCACAACAACAGAGATCAGACTATGTAACTAACTGTTCCAGTTCTAGAACAGATTCAGGTCAAATAGTCACGCTATCTAAGAGCAACTCCACTACAATCTATGAGTGTTAAGTGATAGAATATTATATAGTGTATCTCTATGGACTAAATTACCCTCAGACACGGAACCCTGACTCAAACAGTGACGTGTGTTCGTGTGTGTGTTTTAGGGGAAGCACCTAAAGACCTAAACAGTAGTCTGAATGGCATCTCATACACAAACAAACACAGCTATCAGCGATTGACTCACAGAACATCCCACGCATCTAGACAACTTATCTCGCCATTGCAATCTGGGAGAGGGGTAAAAATTAAAGGACCAGGTGTATATTACAATAGTGTGTGTGTTAGTCATTCAAAGTAAATTTGTCATTGTTCCACCAGCGAGGGTGATAAACAGCGGGTCTATAAAACAGCTTGTAAAGGAAGCAGACAGGGCCATATGTCATTACAAACAACACACTCATTTTACATTAACATTTTAGTCATTTAGCAGACGCTCTTATCCAGAGCGACTTACAGTTAATGAGTGCATACATTTTTTTTCATATACTCCAGGGAGATTACTCCACTATAGGTAGAAGTTCACCCTAATCACTGATTCAGGGTCAGATTTATGTTCACCCCCTTAACGGTTAGTTATGATATGGGGTAGGGTGATCTGATCCTAGATCTGTTGTCGCTATCTTAATTCCAGAAGCAGAGAGTGGGATGCGGTAAGCCTTGGCCTGAGGCTGGGGAAGCTGGGTTACCCTAAGGAGAGACAAGGGTTTTCTTGTACAAGGCTAATAAGGATTGTAACAGTGCATGGAAAAAGTGACCAGAGAGGAAAACACAAAAAAGATGCAAAGACAGCTGGTGACACACACACACACACACACACACACACACACACACTGTCATGGAAGCATTGACACATGACACATTACCCACCAAAGCCAAAAACAAACACGGCACAGGACATGATTGATCATTTATGAGTTTATTCCAACTTTATACATATTTACACCATTTTATTCCATTATAATCAATGACAAACAAATCAACAAAGGAAACAAATGGATCAAATACAGCAGCAATGTTAGGAATTACTAGAATCATAATGGAAGAGATCTGATATACAGAAGTGTTTAGAAAGGCCACAATTCAATCATGCCACATCAGTTAGGTCTGTAGTCAATCTAGTCAGACACATCCAACACACAGATAGCATAACACACACACCAACAACCAACCCTACAAGAGAGAGAGCAACAGAGTCAGAGTGAAAACAGGGCACTATCCCTCCATCATGCCAGAGCAAGAGAGAAAGAGAAAGAGAGAGAGATCAGGCTACTGAGTGAACAGATAAGGAGTTTGCACATGTGCACTGTGCTGACCAACACTGGTAAGGCAAACTTAGGAGAAATGATCCTTTGATAGTTGAGGAGACATTCTCCCTCTACCTCTCCTCATTAACCCCCTCTCTCTTTCTCAGTAGTTGTTTTCTCCTTCCCTCCCTCCTGTTCCTCCATCCCCTCTACAGAATCCCTTTGAATCCTCCAAGTGCTTCTATTAATCATACATTTCCCCCAGCAACACACATCACTATGTGTGTGTGTGGCAGTGTTGGTGTGTGGGTGGGGGTGCTGTAATGAAAGCTCAGATTCCTGGGGGGGGCTGAGAAGAGCAGAGTGGGCATCACAAGGAACACACCACACACTGAGTTGAGGGTGTTGCTCAACATTTAACTGAGTGTGTGTAGTCAGATGGGAAATTCCCCCCCTCATAGTCCCGGCATTCCACAGGCGCCAAGTCAGTGCTGGACACCCTGTGTGTGTCTCTGTGTGTATGTCAGGTCAAAGGGCACAAGACACAGGAAGTCCAAAAACAGAGACGCTCTCTCAAGTTCACCTCCGACCGACACCGGACAAACACGACTGTGTGTGTTTGTGTGTACCAGGGCACCAGCATCTGCCCAAAACACCCTAAAACAACATCCTGGACCTCACTGTCTTGACCTTAGTCTAGGGGCCTAAGAAATATTCATAAGCAGCAATGTCACTCTTATGTCACTGTAATGTCACTTCAATGTACAGTTATAATGCAGGGCTATGAGCTGTGGCAAAACACAACTCAACATTCATACATTTACATTTTAGTCATTTAACAGACACTCTTATCCAGAGCAACTTACATGAGTAATTAGGGTTAAGTGCTCAAGGGCACATCGACAGATTTTTCAACTAGTCAGCTTGGGGATTCGAACCAGCGACCTTTCAGTTACTGGCCCAACGCTCTTAACCGCTAGGCCACCTGCCGCCCTACATATTAGACATTCATAAAATCATACATAAAAAAAAAACATACAGATAGATGTCTACTGCTCTATCAGTAGGACATTCTAACGGATAGTACTGACAGTCCATTCACTGTGTGGCCCTGTAGTCCTGTACACAGCAATCTGAAGGCCATTATCATTATACTTCACATACTGTCCTGATAAGCTAAAAATGATGTGGTGTCACTGAGTTGGCGCTAAAGCATGTGTGTGTGTGTGTGTCTCACTCTCAGGCACTGGACAGCATGGTGGAGGTGAAGATCTGTTGCAGGATCTGAGGGATGTGCTTGGTGTCCATGGCAACGAAGGACCGCCCAGCCGGCAATGTTCTCTGGAGCCTGGAGAGAGAGAGAGAGAGAGAGAGAGAGAGAGAGAGAGAGAGAGAGAGAGAGAGAGAGAGAGAGAGAGAGAGAGAGAGAGAGAGAGAGAGAGAGAGAGAGAGAGAGAGAGAGAGAGAGAGAGAGAGAGAGAGAGAGAGAGAGAGAGATAGTGACCTTCTACTGTCAAATTTCTGAACAGAAATAGATGACAAGATTCAACCCACAGTGTGTTCAGTAGCTGAATGTGGACACTCCATTGAGAAAGAGACCCCACTTTGTGAGGACAAATGATCCAGATGTTTCCTGAGCCAATGAATGAATGCGAGACAATAGCTGTCATTGACAGACAGAACTGACTTGATCCCCTTCTCTCTCTCTCTCTCTTCCCATGGTTAGCTGCCTCCCTCAACCCCCCCCATCCTTTTTCTTTTTATTCCGGTCGTTATGTCATGATCACTGCTTTTTAGGCCATGGCAGTGACCAGCTTAGAGACACCACAGCCACAACCTTAGCCACAGAAACAGGGAGGAATGTACTGCCACATATAACTCTCTGTCTTCTTTCCCCCTTGCTCTCTCACTCTCTCTAACTTGGTCCTAAGCTATACTGAGAGACTGAGACGGAGGTTAAAGCTACTCATTGACATTCTCCAGCCTGAGGCCGGGACAGAACGACAAACAATATGGCCCACACCGTTCAGACTTCAAAGGACACGCGACGCGAACCACACAAGCCATAACACAGGCCAGACAACACTGTATGTGTGTATGTGTCAGGGGCAGAGAGAGAAGGATAATTAGGTTTAAGAGAGCACTTATCCTTCTTGGTCCTGTATTTAGAATCTCTTTAAACTGGGATTTCATTGAGAACAAAGACTACAAAGGACTACTGAGCAGCAGGCAGCACACTGTGTGGGTAGGATAAAGTACTGGTCAAACTATACTGTTATATCCTCCAGTAAGTGCTTGATGTAGGAGCCTACTTACTTGAGTCACCTGTTACGATAAACAATCATCACGGCTTGACACACACACTATCTCCTTCCACCATCTTCTCACCTGTCGGCCTGGTCGCCCAGCGAGCCGATGAAGATGGCAAAGGCGTTGACCTGGGGGTCCGAGGTCAGGGCGCGGGCAAAGCGTTCGGGCGTGATTCCGTAGCGCTCCAGGTTGGCGTCGCTCAGCACCACCACGAAGCGCTCGTCAGCGTCCTCGCGTGCCAGCTCCCTGATGCCAGCCTCTGTGCTCTCCAGGGTGTAGTCTCCACTCATACAAAACTGGGAGTGGGCATGCATGTTCTGGAGAGGGCAGAGAGAGAGGTGAGGACACACACACAGTGGAAGAGAGGACAGGAGATGAGAATTGGTAGGGTAGAATGGGTAGAATAGGTAGAATGAGGTTGAGTGGGGTAAAGTGAGATATATAGTAGGGTAGTGTGGGGTAGAGTAGGGTTGAGTGAGGTTAGGTAGGGTAGAGTAGAGTGAAGTTGAGTGGGGTAGTGTGAGGTTGAGTGGGGTTGAGTGGGGTAGTGTGAGGTTGAGTGGGGTAGTGTGAGGTAGAGTGGAGTAGTGTGAGGTTGAGTGGGGTTGAGTGGGGTAGTGTGAAGTTGAGTGGGGTAGTGTGAGGTAGAGTTAGGTTGAGTGGGGTAAAGTGAGATATAGAGTAGTGTAGTGTGGGGTAGAGTGAGGTTGAGTGGGGTAGTGTGAGGTTGAGAGGGGTAGTGTGAAGTTGAGTGGGGTAGTGTGAGGTTGAGTGGAGCAGTGTGGGGTAGAGTGGGGTAGAGAGGTTGAGTGGGGTAGTGTGAGGTTGAGTGGGGTAGAGTGGGGTAGTGTGAGGTTGAGTGGGGTAGAATAGGTAGAATGAGGTTGAGTGGGGTAAAGTGAGATATATAGTAGGGTAGTGTGGGGTAGAGTAGGGTTGAGTGAGGTTAGGTAGGGTAGAGTAGAGTGAGGTTGAGTGGTATAGTGTGAGGTTGAGTGGGGTTGAGTGGGGTAGAGTGAGGTTGAGTGGGGTAGTGTGAGGTTGAGTGGGGTAGTGTGAGGTTGAGTGGGTAGTGTGAGGTTGAGTGGGGTAGTGTGAGGTTGAGTGGGGTAGTGTGAGGTTGAGTGGAGCAGTGTGGGGTAGAGTGGGGTAGAGAGGTTGAGTGGGGTAGTGTGAGGTTGAGTGAGGTAGAGTGTGGTAGTGTGAGGTTGAGTGGGGTAGTGTGAGGTAGAGTGAGTTTGAGTGGGGTAGTGTGAAGTTGAATGGAGTAGTGTGAGGTAGAGTGAGGTTGAGTGGGGTAATGTGAGGTTGAGTGAGGTAGTGTGAGGTTGAGTGGGGTAGTGTGAGGTAGAGTGGAGTTGTGTGGGGTTGAGTGGGGTAGAGTGAGATTGAGTGGGGTAGAGTGAGATTGAGTGGGGTAGTGTGAGGTTGAGTGGGGTAGTGTGAGGTTGAGTGGGGTAGTGTGAAGTTGAGTGGGGTAGTGTGAGATTGAGTGGGGTAGTGTGAGGTAGAGTGAGGTTGAGTGGGGTAGTGTGAGGTTGAGTGGGGTAGTGTGAGGTTGAGTGGGGTAGTGTGAAGTTGAGTGGGGTAGTGTGAGGTTGAGTGAGGTTAAGTGGGGTAGTGTGAGGTTGAGTGGGGTAGTGTGAGGTTGAGTGGGGTAGTGTGAGGTAGGGTGGAGTTGTGTGGGGTAGAGTGGGATTGAGTGGGGTAGAGTGAGATAGAGTGGGGTAGTGTGAGGTGGAGTGAGGTTGAGTGGGGTAGTGAGAGGTTGTGTGAGGTAGAGTGAGGTTGAGTGGGGTAGTGTGAGGTTGAGTGTGATAGTGTGAGGTTGAGTGGGGAAGTGTGAGGTTGAGTGGGATAGTGTGAGGTTGAGTGAGGTAGAGTGAGGTTGAGTGGGGTAGAGTGAGGTTGAGCGGGATAGTGTGGGGTAGAGGCAGAGTGAGGTAGAGTCAGTGGAGTAGAGTGAGATATAGAGTAGGCTAGTGTTCGGTAGAGTGGGGTAGAGTGAAGTGGAGTTGGGTCCATACCTTGAGGACCTTCAGTCTCTGTTTGTTGTTCTTGGGGACCTTGTCTGTTCTGACCAGCTCTATGTCATAACCATCACCAGAATGACCCACAATGTCATACTGGAGAAAAGAGAGAAAGCTGAGGTAAAACAACTTATGACCTATACGTAGCAAGTCCTACAGCTGCACCATTGACAGCATCTTGACTGGCTGCATCACCGCTTGGTATGGCAACTGGTTGAACCAGTACAGCACCATCCAGGACCTCTATACCAGGCGGTGTCAGAGGAAGGCCCTAAAAATTGTCCAAGACTCCAGCCACCCCCTTTTTATTTGCACGTACTCTCTTGTACCGGCTCTATGCACACCCACTGGACTCTACCCACACACTTACACACACACACGCATGCATATTGACGCCACACATACACACACTTTCACACTCTTCACATACCTGTACACTGCTGCTACTCTGTTTATTATCTATCCTGATTACCTAGTTACTTTTACCCCTACCTACATGTACATATTACCTCAACTACCTCGTACCCCTTCACATTGACTCGGTATTGGTACTCCTTGTATATAGTCTCGTTATTGTTATTTTATTGTGTACTATTTCCTTTTTTGCACATTTGTCTTACTTTTGAACTCTGAATTGTTGGGAAAGGGCTCGTAAGTAAGCATTTCACGGTAAAGTCTACACCTGTTGTATTCGGCACATGTGACATGGTTTTGCATATTTTCAGCCTTGTGAATAAAAAGGAGCATACAACATCATGCAATACATCTCCAACCCTGGTTCTCAACCTATCACCACTGCCTAGAAAGCAAAGCCAAGCATTCCCCCCTGCTGCTATGTTGGTCCACTGCTATAGCCGGGGATGGCACTGATGATCCAGTGATATTAGGGCTCATATTTATGGAGGGTCAAGGGTATTCTGTCTCTGCCAGAGCCCAGTATGTCAGCCTAGTCACACACTTCTGCCATCAATCATCTTTTAAAACCTAGTTTTCACATAACCCAGAGTCAGATAAAGTGTCCTACAGTGGAACTCCCCATATCTAGTGTCACATGGCATCACTCCTGTCTCACTGTTACGTGTGTGTGCAGGCACGTGCACAGATAGGGATCTACCTGTGCCCGAGCACCTGCCCCTTTGCCCTCCCACTCGCCAAGTGCCCATTTGGGTGTTTTTTTGTATACCGTTTTTGTCATTGTTGTTCTGAAGCCACTGCCCCAAAGTCGTCGTGACGTCGTCAAGTTCGTCATCCCTCTAACCCTACCCCGTCCGTTGGTCTACCCTGTACGGAGCTCACGTGCGCCTGGTTGTGCCTTTTTCCCAGTCTGCCCTGTACAGAGATAGCGTGCGCCCGGTATCCAAAAATGCATGGCGAGATGCGATCACCGTGTGTAGCAAGCTACCTATTTTAAATATCAACAGTGCTGCCACAGCAGCATAACATTTGATTAACACTTGATTTACATCATCATCAATATTTGGTCTGGTTGGCTACGGCAGCAGCACTTCATCATTTATTTCCTCATAGAATCATAGCCACGGGAAGGGTGCTGGAGGTGCTGCAGCACCCCTGATACATTTAAATAAATGTGTCAAAGTTACAGTATTATTGCTGTCTGTTCAGAAATAAATGAAATAATTCAGAAAAGCCTACTACACCATAAGTAGGCCTATAATTTAGCCACAGAGGAAGGATCAACAGCTTCTTTAAAACAAGTCTAGCTGTGGATTGTGTGTTGCCCAATAAGAAGGCATAGCCTACAGGCGGGAACGCGCAGCAAATCTGTCAGTGAACAGCATGAATTCAAAACAGGCCTTTCTCAATATTTCAAATACAATCTTGAGAAAACACTGGTTGGAAAGCAAATGGCTCCTGCTGAAAATAAAATACTCTAATCTGTCTGATGTAGGCTATCAAAATATTTTATCAACTTCCAAATAGGCATATTGAGCGAACATTGTTTTACAAAGTAAAATAAGAGAGAGATATAGGCTTTTGGCACGAGCGCATCGGCCATCGCCGGAGAGTAAGCTGCGCATAATTTCCTCCTCATATTGTACAATATGTGTCTCCACACACCTAGACCTAGGCTATTGATGGATTCAAGATGAGGTCGTTTTTATTGATCTCAGATTCTCAGTTTGTCAGTGTCAAAGTAGTCTGTCATTTAAAAAAGATTCTGTCAAAGTCTCCAGTCATGTAAAATGATGTAGAATTGCATGAAATGCGTGTATATAAGGCCACATTTTCTCCCGGACCCTAGGCTACAAAAAATCAGCTGATAGCCTACCCTCGTTTCCCGCTTGTTTCAAATTGATGATGAGTGTGTTGTTGCAGAAATAAATAGGCCTATGCTAAAAATGCATTTTTCTCTACAGAGGCATTTAGTGGGTGCCCTTTTTTATATTTTGAACACCTGCCCCCTGAAAGGTCTATGCATGGCCCTGTGTGTGTGTGTGTGTGTGTATGTATGTACAGTACCAGTCAAAAGTTTGGACACACCTACTCATTCAATGTGTTTTGTATGTGTGTGTGTATGAACCCTGTTGACTAAACATGGGCTTAGCTTCTTCTAAACATGACTTTATGATGCTCTGGAATGCAACACTGAAGTCGTCTAGTTTCCTCTCTTTTATAACTTGCATACAGGCTGGTGTGTGTGTTAGTATACAGTGCCTTGCAAAAGTATTCATCCCCCTTGGCGTTTTTCCTATTTTGTTGCATTACAACCTGTAATTTAAATGGATTTTTATTTGGATTTCATGTAATGGACATACACAAAATAGTCCAAATTGGTGAAGTGGAAAAATTCAAAACAATTAATAACGGAAAAGTGGTGCGTGCATATGTATTCACCCCCTTTGCTATGAAGCACCTAAATAAGATCTGGTGCAACCAATTACCTTCAGAAGTCACATAATTAGTTAAATAAAGTTCACCAGTGTGCAATCTGTCACATGATCTCAGTATATATACACCTGTTCTGAAAGGCCCCAGAGTCTGCAACACCACTAAGCAAGGGGCACCACCAAGCAAGCAGCACCATGAAGACCAAGGAGCTCTCCAAACAGGTCAGGGACAAAGTTGTGGAGAAGTACAGATCAGGGTTGGGTTAGAAAAAAATATCAGAAACTTTGAACATCCCACGGAGCACCATTAAATCCATTATTAAAAAATTGAAAGAATATGGCACCACAACAAACCTGCCAAGAGAGGGCCGCCCACCAAAACGCATGGACCAGGCAAGAAGGGCATTAATCAGAGAGGCAGCAAAGAGACCAAAGATAACCCTGAAGGAGCTGCAAAGCTCCACAGCGGAGATTGGAGTATCTGTCCATAGAACCACTTTAAGCCGTACACTCCACAGAGCTGGGCTTTACGGAAGATTGGCCAGAAAAAAATAAGCAAACACGTTTGGTGTTCGCCAAAATATGGAAGAAGGTACTCTGGTCAGATGAGACTAAAATTGTGCTTTTTGGCCATCAAGGAAAACGCTATGTCTGGCGCAAACCCAACACCTCTCATCACTCCGAGAACACGATCCCCACAGTGAAGCATGATGGTGGCAGCATCATGCAGTGGGGATGTTTTTCATCAGCAGGGACTGGAAAACTGGTCAGAATTGAAGGAATGATGGATGGCGCTAAATACAGGGAAATTCTTGAGGGAAACCTGTTTCAGTTTTCCAGAGATTTGAAACTGAGACGGAGGTTCACCTTCCAGCAGGACAATGACCCTAAGCATACTGCTAAAGCAACACTCGAGTGGTTTAAGGGGAAACATTTAAATGTCTTGGAATGGCCTAGTCAAAGGCCAGACCTCAATCCAATTGAGAATCTGTGGTATGACTTAAAGATTGCTGTACACCAGCGGAACCCATCCAACTTAAAGGAGCTGGAGCAGTTTTGCCTTGAAGTATGGACAAAAATCCCAGTGGCTAGATGTGCCAAGCTTATAAAGACATACCACAAGAGACTTGCAGCTGTAATTGTTCCAAAAGGTGGCTCTACAAAGTATTGACTTTGGGGGGGTGAATAGTTATGCACGCTCAAGTTTTCAGTTTTTTTGTCTTATTTCTTGTTTGTTTCACAATAAACATATTTTGCATCTTCCAAGTGGTAGGCATGTTGTGTAAATCAAATGATACAAACCCCCCAAAAATCTATTTTAATTCCAGGTTGTAAGGCAACAAAACAGGAAAAATGACAAGGGGGGTGAATACTTTCGCAAGCCTCTGTATGTGTGTGCGTGTGTCTCTGTGTGTGTGCGTGTGTCTGCACATCTTATCTTAGATGTATATGAGCAGGTGGCACCTGTCAGATTGTAGAGCACAGGTGTGTGTGTGTTTTATCAGATGCAGGTGTGTTACGCAAGTGTGTGTAACACTGATATGTGAGCAGTAGGTCAGGTGGTGTAGGGGAAAACGCTGTGGGGCCATGAAGTCTGCCACTTCACCCTCCTCTCCACTCCTCACACACGTCTGACATGGACACTATCCCTCCCTCCCTCTCACCACCCATTTATCACTCTACCCCTCGCACTCCCCCTTTCCCTCTCTCCTCCCCTTTCCTCTCTTTGACCCTCTCTCTCGCACTCTCTCTCCTGTGAAAGGTGACTATACTTCACAGATATTACAGTCTGGACAAACCAACACATATTCTGTCTAAAGAATACTTTAGCTGATCCTAGTTTTGTACCGACGGGAAACTACTGCATGTGCATATGTGTGTATCTCACCTTGATCTTCTGTTCGTAGCTCTCCAGGGCTTCCATCACCATACACACAGCTTCCATGGATCTCTCCAGCCTGCCGTCCACCCCGTTGAAACGGTACATGCTCCCCGACACGTCAGCTAACACACGCAGACGCTTTGGCTTCTGCTGCGGGCTGCCCAACTATACACACACACACACACACACACACACACACACACACACACACACACACACACACACACACACACACACACACACACACACACACACACACACACAGAGACATACAGACAGACACACACAGAAACAGAGGATTAAACAGATAGTACACACAGACTTCCCTGCAGGATGGAATATTACAGGGGAACTGGTACTGTATAGAACTGGAACACAATCATATTAGAAACAAAAAACTATGTTTTAAGTGAGAATCCCTACTATAATATTCTGGAAAAGAACGTTTTCACAGAGACAAGCTGAGACACATTATCTTAATCACTCTACTTAACATCAGCAAATAAAAGCTAGGGGAAACTCATTCATTCAGAAAACTGGTCATCACTTCAAGTGGATATCCATGGAAAAAGGCACTGCTCAATTGCATTACCTAGAAATAACTGACTTAATAGTGGGAGAAACATTTTCTTTTGTTTCTCCTTTATATCTCTTAAGTGGGTGTTTATTATGTTACCATAGACGGGTGGCCTCTCTAGACGGACCAAAAATATTTGACGCTTGGAGCTAAGTGAGATTAAAACGTGTGTGTATTTTGGTTAGTGAGTTTGTGTTTGTTTGGGTACACGTGCGTATGGGGGGGATGTGTTAATGTGGGAACATTGTGTTTGTGTGTGTGGTTAATGGCTAGTTAAGTGTGGGAACCTGGGAGAATGTGTGTGATCCGAGACCATAGATTTGCAATAATAATAATAATCACACACACCACAGGAATCCAACTACACACACACACACACACACACACAGATATGCGCGCATGCACAACACACCTACCTCTGGATCCACCTCTCCTCTGCGTTTGTAGATAGCCTTCTCTCCCGTCAGTCCGTCTATGATCTTAGCATCGTCCAGCTCTCCCAGTGACTGGTTCTTCAACCACTGACGCTCCTTACCTTTGGCCTGGGGACACAGACAGAGAAATACTGTCAACATATCACCCACTAATCAACTCTGATTGGGATAGACTAATTCCCAAACAATCAGAACAATCTAAGGGCCAGTCTCCTTAACCCAAATTAAGCATACTCCTGAACTTAAGAGCATGGAGGATCTTTGAAAGTGTTTGTAGTCCAGGAATAAGCTTAGTCTGGGTTTGGGAAACTGACCCTCAGTGATCAGAAGGCTCAGAGTGTTTCATCACTACTGTTTAGGAGAAGACTTAAAAACAATATTTTCATGGAACCACAAATACAAATCTTTCTCTGGGCATTTGACAGGGCAAACAAAGAAAGATTGATTAAGTATGACAGGCAGAAAAAGTATGATAACCAGAAAAAGGTTATATTGATTACCGGTCGATAGTTGCCTAAACGGTCCATAATATGTAACAGCTGGACAGGGTTATGGTGGCTAGACGGGTCACTGTTCACACATTCTACACAGACATGACAAGCTCTAGTAGACACAGTAGAGGATATTATCAGCTAATACTACTACACAGTCGTGCACACATATGCGCAACACACACACACACACACACACACACACACACACACACACACACACACACACACACACACACACACACACACACACACACACACACACACACACACACACAGAGATAAGAGATACAGTATGAGATATCACATAATGCACAGTAAGTAGCCTATGCACACCCCAGCCCACCCCACCCCAGTCCACCACAGCCCACCCCAGTCCAGTCCAGCCCAGACCAGTCCACCCCAGCCCACCCCACCCCAGGGTTATGTCACAACAGCCCACTGCTATTGTATCTGGATCTGATACACCCTTAAAAACAGAACTAGGATCAGCTGACTGACAAAATCCTAACCATTACAGAGAATAAGACAAAACCGGGGTCTCCCCAGAGTGAGAAAATATGGATCATGTCTCAATCTGGCAACCCTGTCCATTGTGAGCTGTGTTTAGGAGTAAACACTGAGGGCAATCACATATGGAACTGTGTGTGTGGGGGTAATCACATATGGAAGACTGTGTGTATGTATGTATGTGTGTGTGTGTGTGTGTGTGTGTGTGTGTGTGTGTGTGTGTGTGTGTGTGTGTGTGTGTGTGTGTGTGTGTGTGTGTGTGTGTGTGTGTTATCAGAAGGGATTCCCCGGTGGGGCGGTCTGCTCTGATCTCTACAGCTGACAGAAACAATAGGGTATCATTTCATTTCCCTGGGAGCCTGCAAGCTCTACTGTGTGTGTGTGTGTGTGTGTGTGTATAAAAAGCTATGTTAAGATAGCACATGACTTCATATACACACAGGATAGTTCTCTTTATAGGAACAAATAAAAACAAACAACATAAGCATGTTCAAAGACAGAGATTATAGATCTTCACACAAGGCGTGGAGCGCACGCATGCACTATATATACTTGTGTGGAGTTTTTGGGGACCAACAATTCAAAATCACATTTTCCCTAACCTTAACCCTAATTCTAACCCAAACCCCTAAAATTGCGGACCGGGAAAATGTCCTCACTTCTATGAATTTTAGTTTGTTTACTATTCTTGTGAGGACTTTTGGTAATCACAAGTATAGTAAAACGTTCACACACACACCCACCCTGGACTGGAGAATCATAGAGCTTGGCCTCATACTCTGTAATCATTGTCATGTCCTAAAAGTATTTCCACACTTCTCACACGCATACACACAAATCCAATTACATACGTACAACTACCTACCTCTCCCAGGAAAAGATAAAAAGACAGAATCACACTCCTGATATTTGGCAACACCCATTGTCCAGGGGCCCTCATCTGGACAACCAATCAGAGTGCTTGTTAGGGCCAGTGAGGACTGCTATTACCAACATGGGAACAGTATTCTGGGACATATCGTGTGTGTTGTTACCTGTAAGCTGTCTAGAATTATGCGTAGAGACTGGACCTGTCTTCTGACATTTCCAGAGAAACGCTCGTAGGTAGATGCATCATATTCACTCATGTCTATCTCCTTCAACCTGGGGAAAGAAGAGAGGGAGAGAGGTAGAGATAGGGGGGGTTAGAGAAAGAAACAGTGGGCTACTGTTGCCATTATTCTAAAAGGAAAAATACAACCAAGATCAGAGGCAATGTGTACAACATTCATCCTAAATGAAAGGTGATGGGTGTTGACACAAGCATGTTAGCATGTGTGAGAAGTGTATAAGGGATGTTTCCATGAGCTCAGCACACCTGAAGAGCAGAAGAGAGGGGCCAGTCCTGTTTAATAAGGGCCAGTGGGAGGCGTGTGTGTGTTTGTGTGTGTGTGTGTGTGTGTGCGCGCAGGTGGGCTGATTGATGCCTGACTGGAGTGCTGCCAGCCCCTGATCCTCACACACACTAGCAATCCACGCAAGCATACACACACACCTGTGTAGCCTAGGGCAGGTGTGTTGAACCCTCCAGGTAAGAGTAGCATATCTAAATCTCTGTGTTAATCCCAGTGACTGGCAGAGTTAATCCTTTCCCCCATGGAGCGTGCACACACACACACACACACACACACACACACACACACACACACACACACACACACGCACGCCTTTAATCCAGGTAAATAGGGACAGGCAGATATGAGACCACATCTCTCCCTGAAGGCCTGCTGGGGGATTGTCTATGAGGTGTTTGAAGTCTAAACTGTGTGTGGTGTGTGTTTTCAGTCGGTGGTATTGTGGCTGTGTGTGTATCAGCCGTGCGATCAGTCTGACTTTATCCTGTCACGTATCACAGTTTCAAACAAACTGCTAACACATGGGTCAAATCCCTACCACTAGCAACTAGTATAGCAGGTACAGAGAGGCCCAGCCTGCTTGCTGGGACAGATGTGCACATTCAGCTACAATCTGCCCTCACTGCTAGCCTAACATTCAGCTTCAATCTGCCCTCACTGCTAGCCTAACATTCAGCTACAATCTGCCCTCACTGCTAGTCTAACATTCAGCTTCAATCTGCCTCACTGCTAGCCTAACATTCAGCTACAATCTGCCCTCACTGCTAGTCTAACATTCAGCTTCAATCTGCCCTCACTGCTAGCCTAACATTCAGCTACAATCTGCCCTCACTGCTAGTCTAACATTCAGCTTCAATCTGCCCTCACTGCTAGCCTAACATTCAGCTACAATCTGCCCTCACTGCTAGCCTAACATTCAGCTTCAATCTGCCCTCACTGCTAGCCTAACATTCAGCTACAATCTGCCCTTACTGCAAGCCTAACATTCAGCTTCAATCTGCCCTCACTGCTAGCAAAGCATTCAGCTTCAATCTGCTCTCACTGCTAGCATATCATTAAAGGATAATTTTTAAATGGCATGTTATAGAAGGGTCCAGACACTTGTTTTGGATTTCACTTGTTTTTGAGAAACTTACCCCAAACAGCGATTCACTTCCTCATCCTCGTTGTGCAGTACAGGGGAATATAATGTTGAGGATAAAGTTTGAAATTACACATCGAGTACAACATCAAAAGACCTGCATCACTATACTAGTGCTTTTCCGTTTCTAGAAGGACGTATTAAGGGGCATTTTGTTCATGTTTTTTCAGAGCCTCCGTACTGCACAATTAGGATGAGGTGAAGTGAATCGCTGGTAAGGGTACGTTTCTCAAAAACAAGTGTAATCGCAAAAAAAAGTGTCTGGACCCTTCTATAAAATGCCATTTATATCAACAATAGAGATTTGGTTATAAAATAACAGCTAACTTCTCCTTTAAGCTTCACTCTACCTTCAATGCTAGCTTAGAATGTAACTACTATCTGCCCTCAATGCAGCCTACCATTCAGCTTCACCCTGTCCTCACTGCAGCCTAGCATTCAGCTTCACTCTGTCCTCACTGCAGCCTAGCATTCAGCTTCACTCTGTCCTCACTGCAGCCTAGCATTCAGCTTCACTCTGTCCTCACTGCAGCCTAGCATTCAGCTTCACTCTGTCCTCACTGCAGCCTAGCATTCAGCTTCACTCTGTCCTCACTGCAGCCTAGCATTCAGCTTCACTCTGTCCTCACTGCAGCCTAGCATTCAGCTTCACTCTGTCCTCACTGCAGCCTAGCATTCAATCTTCCTAGGGCCAGATGTCATCTTTATATTCAAGTATGTAAACTGTTGCTATTTCCTAGCAGGATTTGGTTAGTTTTATTTAAGGTACACACTCAATATTGCACAACAGTCCCATACTCTCACATGGCACATAGCATTATGCAGTCCAGTGGTTCCCTCTACACATTCCTGTGTGACTCTCCAGCAGCCACGGCTACTTCATCCAGAACGTAGCACAGACCAGAGAGGGAACAGCTAGCCCCAGCTGTGGCCAAACAGGGGGTGAAAAAAGATGGACAGAATACTGAATCCTTTTTCAGGACAACAACAAGAACCCAGGGTGTGGCTCACTTAGGGTTGCAAAGCTACCAGTAATTTACCAAAGTTATCGGAATCAAAAGTAATTTGGATAATTAACAGGTAATCAATGGCAATCTATGGTAACTTTGGTAATTTATACTTGAATAAATACAAATAAATAAAAACATATATACCTAATTAATGAAAAAAAGCTTCTAATCAAAAATGCCACTATTTTCAATCAACTATTCCAACTATTGTCTTTTTTCACAGCTGCCACCAGTGTGGCCCCAAAACATTTAAAAACAAAGACATATTGACATGGTAAAATAAATACAAGTGTGTCATTTTTTAAAAGTATATTTCATGCTGAAACCCTCATATTAAAACACAAATGATATTCACTAAGTTGATGGTTAATATTTAGGATAATGTATTACAGCTTTGTCATTCTCAACAACAACAAAAATGAATTATCATTATTTAAATATATTGTACATGTGATAAGGCCACACAGAGGGCCATAGATAATTACAGACACGTGATAATCTGAAGTACCCAAAACGGACACTAGATGTTTATTGCTAAACTTCGAACGTTTCTAGTAATATACCCTCCCTTTACAACCCTAGGCTCACTACACCAACACAACACACTCTCCCCACAGCACCGCTATTCACAATGACAACACATCTATCAGTAGTGTGTGTGTGGATATGTGTGTGTTTCTGTGCATGTGTGTATTCACAGTGTCAGGTATTAGAATGTAATTCTAAGGTCTAAAAGAGAAGGAGCTGACTGATGCACAACCTTAAACTAAGTCAACACATGACTGGCACTGTTTATTCGTACATAGACAACACAATGAGATCAATTTCTGCAAAGGGGAAAAGGTTAAGGGGGTCTGTGTGAGTGTGTGTGTGTGTGTGGGGGGGGGTCTTTGTGCATGTGTTTGTTTGGGTGTGTGTATGTGAGAGAGCACACACACACACACACACACACACACACACACACACACACACACACACAAACACAGCAGACTTGACATGGACCAACAACACCACCACTCTTGTCAAGAAGGTGCAACAACAGCGTCTTTACTTCCTAAGACGGCTGAAGAAATCCTCTCCAAATACTACCGCTGCACTATCAAGAACGTCCTGCCTGGCTGCATCTTGGCCTGGTACGGATATTGCTCCGTCCACGACCGCAAGGCCCTCCAGCGGGTGCTGAAGATGGCCCACTACATCACTGGGGCCGTGTTGCCACCCATCCAGGTCAATCTACTCGAAACGATGCCTGAGGAAGTCTCACAGCATCATCCAGGACCCCACACACCCCAGCCACGAGCTGTTCACTCCCTTACCATCGGACAGACTTTCTTGGAGCATGAGGTCTGATACCAACAGGCTCAGAGACAGTTTCTAACTACAAGCCATCAGACACTTGAACTGGACTAACCACCTGCACTGACTCTCTGCATCTTAGCCACTGGCGTAATGCATTTTTTTTATGCGTCAGCCAGACAGCCACTCACAAAGTATAGACTACCGATCGCTGTCCATGGTGCTGAAATTGCGACATGTCTATGCGGCTATCTACCAAATCGATGATAGGCTTTCTGTGGTGCCAGGGCATGTAGCCTATAGCTTTACTTTAGCTAATGGATAAATTTTTATTGGGAGGCCTATTTGATCGTCATTTTCTCATGTTAAGCTTAACATTTCAAGAAGCTATACATGGTGTCACAATGCTGCCATTTAGACTGCTGGCTGGTGGCAATAATGTAATTACTTGTTCAGTAATTAAAGTTGGAAATTCAAGCATTGCAGATTGTACATTTCATTTTCGATGCAACAGCATACTAATCAGCTACCAATATATATTTTTTTATATATACAACTGTCCTGTATAGCTTACCTGAACCTGCATGAGATGAGCAGGATGCGGGCCCGACTGTTTTTTATACTGAGTATTGCCAACCCAGACAGTCTTTCCTGAAACATTGTTTTTTTTCAAGCCCTCAAGAATGGTTGTCCGCCAAAGATGATAATCCGTTTGCATCTGCCAATTTATTGGCTGTCCAGTATCCAGACGACGTGTCCCTAGAGCTTCCTATACAGTTAATCTCTTTCCGTAAAGTGTTGAGGCCGGCAATTAAGGAGAATGAAAGGCTCAATTAAAGATGTTGCAGAACTGCTGTATTTGAAGCACCACTCCATTCTGCCCAGTTTCCCTGATGTTGCTACGGCAATCAAGCTGTTTTTAACCATCCCTGTAACTGTTGCTTCTGTGGAGAGATAATTTTATAAACTAAAATTCATAAAGAATTACATAAGAAGCATTAGGCTCTCGGTCTGATATGAGCTTTTGAACCCCTGAGTAACTCCACTCATTGCGCTGGTGCCGTCGTAGCCTTGACCATGGCATTTGTTCACCGATATCCCCTTACTTTCAATCAGTTCAATTATTCATTTTTCAAGCCTGAGGCACTTTGATCAGACACATTCTCGAAGCCCAAGAAACAAACACGTATGGATGACTTTTTGGAGGGTTACCGACAAAATGATTTATTAAATTTAAAAAACTGACATCGATGACAGACACCCAGAGCTCGTGGTCCTCCCCGCTATGACAGTGACCTTAGCCACCATGCACAACTCACACACACCCACACAGATGTACATTCATCCACACACACACATTCATGCTACACACACATCCTAACTGTCCCTTCCTGTATTATACTTATGTTAAAATCTTTATTATATTCTACTGAGTCATTTACTTTATGTTTGTATTCTTATATTTTGTTATTTCTTATTGCTGTTGTATTGTCGAGAAGGAACCTGCAAGTAAGCATTTTGTTGGACAGTGTATATATATCATGTGTATCTCGTACGACTAATCTCTCTTCCTTCCTCTCTCTCTCTCGTTTTAAGTGCTCCAAGGTGGGTTGGAGTTGAAACAGGTGAAGTAGTAGATACAGCATGTTCACTCTGCTTTTACCATAGAGTAAGACTGAATGACTAGAACAACAAAAGTAGGGTTGCAAAATTCT